>NC_062518.1:42133303-42410803 GCF_022655615.1 Tachysurus fulvidraco
TGCGAATACTCATAGCCAACATCTTTACAACAACTTTACAAATCTAGTTATTATTATTATTCCAAGTGTGGAAAAGTTCTGAAAAGATCTCCTACCTCACTCAGTCTGTACTACAGTACCAGGCATCAGTCTTTACCTGACCGCAGGGTGCAGGAAGGAATATAAACCTTGAGAAGAATGTTGAGGTTGTGGCACCTGTTCCAGACAAGATGAAGAGTTTCTAGTATTACACGTACATTAGTTTCATTAATTAGTTTCATTGCATTGAACTCACGATGGCTGTGTGTGATGCTTCATCTGATCTCTTCTACACTGTTATGTTAAGATTCTTGATTATTAAAGGAGAGGATGGTATGTGGCTGGATAAGTGTTTCACTCACAGACAGACAGACAGACAGAGAGAGAGATAGAGAGAGACTCTGTGATCTTCTGCCCATTCTATCTTGGCTCTTTCTCTTAGTTCTTTTATGTGTAAGTGCTTAAAATGGAATTTTTAAATGCATTTCCAGTAAACCACAAGGTTCTAGATATAATGCTGTAATTATTTATATCACATCTAAAGTAAAGCCGAAAAGTCTGAGTCATTCCTAAGAGCTGGTTTTATTGAAATAAAAAAAAAAAATCTAACCTCTTGCTAGTGCAAATGTTGGCTGAAAGCACTGAAGCTGGAAATGTTTGTAAAATTCAATTCAATTTTATTTTATTTTCTATAGCACTTCTATTTCTATATATATATTTTTTAAATTTCAATTTACGGAACTTAAAAAATATAGTACAGAAAGTGTTTTATTATCCAAAGATTAATATTAGACTTCTATTTAAACGTGTCTGTATTTATCCCTAATGAACAAGCCTGAGGTGACTGAGGTGACTGAGGTGAGGTAAAACTCCATTAGATGGAAGAGGAAGAAACCTTGAGAGGAACCAGACTCAAAAGTGAACCTCATCCACATTTGGGTGACACCGAAGGGTGTGATTATAAACTGTTATAAACACCAGTGTGTGTTATTATGAATAATGTCCTTTCTATAGTCATATACAGTCTGATAATTGTGTACTGATGAGGAGGTTGTTGTCCTTAAACACCACTTGGAGTTGGTATGTTCTGTGCACGTATGGACTCGGCTGCTTCTACTCTACTTATGCAGTGTCTGTATATTTTTTATTAAAGCATTCAGTCCTGGTGATTCCTGAGGAAAGCTACAGCCCTGAACTCCTTAATCCTAAAGCTCTGGATAAGGCTTCAGATTTCATCAATCAGTGTGGAGCTCAAGGATTTCACATCGAGTATGTGTGCGCTTCCGTTTCACCTCATAAGAACATTTGAATTTTTCCATCCTGTATGACTTCCTCCCTCACTCTGTCTTCCTTTCCTGTCATCCCTCAGCCTCCACAGTGCCTCGGAGTTCTGTAAGAGTTCGGCTCGCTCACTGGTTGCTCACTATCTGGATGGCGCTCTGCCTTGCTATTGCGATAAAGCAGGAGCGACCAGCCATACCTGTGAGCCAATAGGAGGCCAGTGTCAATGCAGGCCTCACGTGATTGGCCGCCAGTGCTCTCGCTGTGCCACGGGGTTCTACGGCTTCCCATACTGCAGACGTGAGTGCCCTCTTCTGGACACCTTACACACTACACTGCTTTCACATGCTTGGCAAACTTCACGCTCTATTCCTATTTTGAGTTATCGTAAAGAAGTAAAGTCAATAAAAATACACTTTACTTCAGACTGCACTTGCAGTTGAAAAAAAAAATGTTTCGTCCCAAAAAATCTGAGAATTTAAAAACAATTACAATTTCTTGAAGTGATTTATTTTTACATAATACCAATTCTCCTTTAAAAGCATCATTTGTACAATCCCTGTCTACTGTGTACTGATGTTGCTATAGAAACGGTAGCATAGTAGCACAACCGCGTCACAATGCCGCATCAAGAACAGTACAGGTGCTTTATTTTTTAATCATGTCAAGAATTTCTTTCTACCTTAATAAAATCTCTTATTATTTATTATTATATTAAGAGCTACCTTATGGTAAATGTCTCTGTGTGTCCCTGCAGCGTGCGAGTGCGGCCGGAGACTGTGTGACGAGGTCACGGGCGAGTGTATTTGTCCTCCGCAGACGGTACGCCCTGCATGTGATGTGTGTCAGAGTGAGACGTTTAGCTATCACCCGCTGCTGGGCTGCGAAGGCTGTGACTGTTCACTCACTGGAATCCGTAAAGGAGACACAGGCCAATGTAACGTCACCACCGGACAGTGCACGTGAGTCACACCTCCTTACTAAGCCCACGGTTCATGGAGTGTGTGTAACATGGTCTAGATGGAGAAATGTGACCTGTATTTTCTGTTTTATTGAAGCAAAAATAAGACATGAATATTAAAAAAAAGAAGAAGAAGAAGAATTAAATATTTAATAATAAAATTGAACCACACTTTGACATTCAATTCAAGGATTAAATATTATAAGTATGTATAAAATCATTTTAAGAATTTAATATAATTTTTTTCAATTCAATTCAAGTTCATTTGTATAGCGCTTTTTACAATAGACTTTGTATAATATAAAGAATAATATAAAGAATTAATATAATAAAAAATTCAAGATTATTATTAGATATCTATTAGAGACCATTGGAAAAATAATTTGTGAAAATATTGAAAGGAACATATTGAATTCTAGCCTTATAACCTATACCGTCTGTAAAACATGGTGGTGGTAGTGTCATGCTTTGGGCCTGTATTGCTGTATCTGGACCAAGACAGTTTGCCATCATTGATGTAACAACGAATTCAGAATTATACCAGTGAACTCTAAAGGAAATTGGCAAGACATCTGTCCATGAAGTGAATTTTAAGAGAAAATAGGTCATACGCCATGACAATGAGCCCAGACACTAGTCTTTAGTTCAAGTTCAAGTTTATTTGATTTCCCGAAGGCAATTTTTGTTTCAGCATACAGGCATATCACAAAAATAACAGAACATAAAGAAGCAACACATTCACACAATTCACAAAAAATAAAATTAATTTTACCTAAATTAATTAATCTATTTAATTTATTTAAAAGTTTAACAGCTGATGGAACAAATGAATGTTTGAACCTTTTTTTTTTTTTTTTTACTAATTATGATCCTGTACCTAATACCCGAGGGTAGAAGGTCAAAATCATTATACATAGGGTGGGAATCATCTGATAATATAGTCTGGGCTTTCCCCAAAACCCCTCTACAGTATAACTGGGCCATAGACATCTGCTTCCTCCCTGTTATTTTACTTCCCTGAGTTACACTAGTCTTCATACTTTATACTTTATACTATTTAGTCTGTATACTAAAGAATGATTAAAGAGGTACAAAGATAATGTTTTAGAATGGCCAAGTCAATGTCCAAAAGAATAATCCGTAAGAAAAATTGTGGAAGGACCTGAACAAGCAGATCATGTGAGGACAGCCACTAAAATCACAAGGGCTCACAAATGCTACTAAAATCAAAGGTTCACATACATTTGCAAGTCACAGACATGTGATGCTGGATTAATTTAGTCAATAATTAAATAAAGAAGTTTAATATTGTTGGCTCTTTTGTTTGATTGTGTTCACTTTGTCTGCTTTTAGGACTTATGTGAAAATCTGATTATATTTTTGGCATATTTATGCATAAATATAGGAATTTCTAAAGGGTTCACAAACTTTTAAGCAGCAGTGTACATACATACACACACACACATATATATACAGTGTGTTTGTGTGTGTTTATGTATATACACTGTTGCTTAAACATTTGTGTGTGTGTGTGTGTGTGTGTGTGTGTGTGTGTGTGTGTGTGTGTGTGTGTGTGTGTGTGTGTGTGTGTGTGTGTGTGTGTGTGTGTGTGTACAGTGTTGCTTAAACATTTGTGTGTGTGTGTATGTATGTATGTACACTGTTGCTTAAACATTTGTGTGTGTGTGTGTGTGTGTGTGTGTGTGTGTATGTACAGTATGTACACTGTTGCTTAAACATTTGTGTGTGTGTGTGTGTGTGTGTGTGTGTGTGTGTGTGTGTGTGTGTGTGTGTGTGTGTGTGTATGTACAGTGTTGCTTAAACATTTGTGTGTGTGTGTATGTATGTATGTACACTGTTGCTTAAATATTTGTGTGTGTGTGTGTGTGTGTGTGTGTGTGTGTGTGTGTGTGTGTGTGTACACTGTTGCTTAAACATTTGTGTGTGTGTGTGTGTGTGTGTGTATGTACACTGTTGCTTAAACATTTGTGTGTGTGTGTGTGTATGTACTGTATGTACACTGTTAGTTAAACATTTGTGTGTGTTTGTGTGTGTGTGTGTGTGTGTGTGTGTGTATGTATGTACACTGCTGCTTAAACATTTGTGTGTGTGTGTGTATGTATGTACACTGTTGCTTAAACATTTGTGTGTGTGTGTGTGTGTATGTATGTATGTACACTGTTGCTTAAACATTTGTGAGTGTGTGTGTGTGTGTGTGTGTGTGTGTGTGTGTGTGTGTGTGTGTGTGTGTGTGTGTGTGTATGTACACTGTTGCTTAAACATTTGTGTGTGTGTGTGTGTGTGTGTGTGTGTGTGTGTGTTTGTATGTATGTACACTGTTGCTTAAACATTTGTGTGTGTGTGTGTGTGTGTGTGTGTGTGTGTATACGTATGTACACTGTTGCTTAAACATTTGTGTGTGTGTGTGTCAGCTGTAAACCCAGGATAGATGGGCGGCAGTGCTCGCAGTGTGTCGCGGGTCATTACCGTTTCCCCGACTGCATGGCGTGTTCGTGTAACGCCGGAGGAGTGACATCCCAGGTCTGCGACCCCGACACCGGACGCTGCCTCTGCAAGGTGATGAGTTTTTCATATAATAGTCCTGACAGACAATCTGACAGATCAAACACACTTGAATTTCATTTACATTTGCATTTACATTTATAGTAAATAGAGACCGACATACAAAAGTGCTCTCTATCGTTGAATACATTAATTATGGTTCACTAGGTCTGTCAGGACTTCTGCTTGGACATTCTCTGCTGGAACATTAGTGGGCATTCCGGCAATGTTTTCTGCCACGTGTCTTGTCATATTCACCTGTTTGTTATCGGTTTAATTATTATGTGTATTTATTTTCTCCGAGTTGCAGTTAGCTTTGCGGACTCCTCGTTAGTTTGTCGGCTTCAGCGTTTTGGTTCCCGTTATCATGTATTATCGTGTATATCAGGTTTTATTAATAAATCTGTTTTTATTTTGTCATCCCTGCATTTGGGTCTGCTTTTATCCCCGCATTCACAGGCTTAAGATACCATGAGCCTAAAACACTGTTCAAGTTGTTGTTTTGTTTTTTGTTTTTTTAATATACTGAACACATATCCAACAAACAGGACAAACAACAACCTTTATCTGAAGATAGCAGTGGCAGTGATTGTACCCTTAGGGGAAGATCATTCCACCACCTTGGTGCCAGAACAGAAAAGAGTCTTGTTGTATAAGTACCACTTACCCTGAGAGCTCTGAGGGTGTAAGGTGCAGTGCGAGGAGTGATAAGGGCTTTGTGGAGCCAGTGGAGCCGGTGGAGTGCAGCAGCGGGGTGGTATGACTTAGGTAGACCTGATAGCAGTAAGTTTCAGTAGCCCAGTCTTTAAATGACAAGTACCTGAGCAGCCTGTGAGGTCAGAAATGGCTGAATCCTTTTAATGTCCTTCTAAAAGAAACCGACATAAGCATGTCACATTAGCAACATGTGAGGAAAAGGACAGTTGATTGTCTATGGATACCCCAAAGTTGTGAGCTTTGACTGAAGGGGAGATCAGATCGTTATGCAGGAATACTGCAAAATCATGACCTGAGAATGAATCACCTGGGATTACCAGCAGTTCAGTTTTGCTAGGATTGTGCTTCAACTGATGAGCTGTCACTCACAATGATATGTCTGCCAGACATGCTGAGATCCGAACAGAAGCTGTGGTATCTGAGGGTAGGGAAGGAGAAGATAAGTTGTGTATCATCAGCATAGCAGTGGTAAGAGAACCCATGTGAGGAGAGAGTGAGTATACAGGGAGAAAAGGATAGGACCAAGAACTGAGCCCTGTGGGACACCAGGGGAAAGTCTGCGTAGAGCAGATGCCACTCCTCTATATGTTACCTGATATGAGCAACATTCCAGTTAGGAAGCAAACCATTCCCATGCTGATCCGCAAATTCCAAGATTTGTGGCGCTTATGAGGGTGTTGCTCCAAAGCTTCAAGCTTTGCCTTTTAGAAGGAAGTCTTGCAGAATCACTCCTGATGAGAACTTTGCCAGGAGTGTACGTTAAGAGTCAAGATCTGCATCAAGTTGTGATTTCTTCTACTCTCTCTGATGGTCTTAGTTCTCTTTGATTGCTGCTCAACACATCTGAAAGCCAAGTAGCAGAACAAGAAGTAATCTTGGGTTTAGTGGAAAGAGGGGAGAAAAAGTCTATGGTTAAGGAAAGAGAGGAGAGGAAAGTGTCTGTGGCTGAGTCCAAGGGTAGTGAGGAAAAGGAGTCAGGATCCAGTAGGAATAAAAGAGTGCTAGAAGCTAAAGAAGAAGGCTAAATTATAACATCTGCAGTGACCGAAGAAATGGCAGTAGCAGTTCTTAAAAAAAAAAAGTGTCAGGGAATCAGAGATGTGAGTACATGTTTGTTTTTGTGTGTGTTTTCTCTCAGAGTAACGTAGAGGGGCTGCGGTGTGACGTGTGCCGTAAAGGTTCGTTTCATTTTGACCCGAGCAACACGAAAGGATGCACCGAGTGCTTCTGCTTCGGTGTGACGGATCAGTGCCACAGTTCCGACAAGCGCAGGGGGAAGGTATATCTTGCTGGCAGATTATCCATTATGCAAAGATTATGTTTATAAATAAAAGAACCAAACAATGCTCTATATGAGCGATAGTTATTGTAATTGTTATTGTATTGTAATTGTATTTTTTTTTTATTGTAATTATTTGATACTTTTTACAATAATTTTACAACAATAAAATTATTTATAATATTAATAATTATTATTTTAATGGTAAAATACTAAATTAACAGTTTATTTGTATTACACATAAATTTGTATTTATTTTTGATTATTATAATAATAATAATTGCAAATTGAATTCAGAAATTGAGGCATTTTTATTTTCATTTTTATTTTGTACTAATTTACTCTTGACCTAAGAGCACATCTCATTTCTTTGTAACTGATGACATGGATGATGATTTAGTGATGCAGTTTATTCTTCATATTGGCTCTGTTATGACGAAAGGATGCTTCTCTCTCTCTCTCTCTCTCTCTCTCTCTATCTCCCCCCTTCTCCAGTTTGTGGACATGCGCTCATGGCGCTTGGTGACAGCTGATCAGGTTGAGGTGGCAAGTGTGTTAAACCCACTCAGCAATACAGTGGTGGCTGACGTTCAGGAGCTTCCTGCCACCGTGCTGCAACTCCACTGGGTTCTGCCTCAGTCGTACCTCGGGGACAGGGTGAGATTGTCCTCCGTCCTTCATCCTCCATTCCAGAATCCAAAATTTGTGTGCTTAATAGACAAATATCAAGTAATCGTTTAGCAGTTTCAAATTTGTGTTACATCGGTGTGAAATGGAATGGATCAAAATGATTTTCCTCAAATTTGTGCCCCAGTTGTAATGAATTAAGCTCTAGTGAAAAACAAACAAAGCTAATAGAAAACGACAGACTAGAAATTTCCCGATTTTTGGGAATCAGTGTCTGAATTTTTAGTGCTGATATTTTGTGCTGTCTTTGCTAAAGGTGTCATCATATGGAGGCTTCCTCACCTACCACATCAAATCTTTTGGCCTCCCAAATGAAGGGATGATCCTCTTAGACAAACAGCCTGACATTATCCTCAAGGTATTTGTTTGGCCCTGAAATGCACATGTGCTTATCTACACGGCAAATGTGTACAAAAAGTGATATTTCTTTTGCTTGTTGCAGGGAGAAAAAATGGTAGTAGTTTACCAGGATCCTCAGTCACCTTTGCCAGACAGGGTTTATCAGGGACGTGTGCAGCTAGTTGAGGTAACACACACACACACACACACATACACTACACAAATGTGACATTTCTCAGCAGAGAGCTCAGAGGAAACACGTCGTGGCTTGATGGAAAGCAGGTTATCGGATATAAAATGCACAAGAATTTGCACCTCATTCATTTTCAGTCTTGTTTTGATGTGCCAAAAAGGATCGAGGAGCTGAATGTTTTTGTTGAATCTTCAGCCAATGTTTAATCAGATCTATCTATCTCAGAAGTTTTAAACTTGCAGATCTGTGAGTTCTTCCTGGTCTCCTGTAGCTTGACTTACTCACATAGAGGACGTGGACTGTTCTCTAATGACATGTCCGTCTCAGTCACTTCCACAGAGGCTCACTCTTACGTTGCATTGTTTTTACAGCACAACAAATATACTGTGTTCAGTTCTGTATCCAGAACTATAGGTGTTTACAGTGTTTGTTTACATTAACAAAACACTCATTTCACTTTATTATATTGCACTTAATACACTAACATTGATTCTGTTATAGTGTACAATACTGTGGTTTTTTTATGGTGTGTTTGTTATTGTTGTTTTTGTTCTTGGCATTGTTGTTGTTGTTATTGTTGTGACTATTGTTGTTGTTTGTTTGTTTTTTTTTGTTCCTGGCATTATTGTGGTTATGGTTGCTGTTGTTGTTATCATTGTCTTTGTCCTCTTGTCGTTGACGCTGTTGTTTTTGTGCTGTTGTTGTGGTTATTGTTGTTCTAGTTAATGGCGGTGTTGTATTGTTATTGCTGTTCATTTAGTTTTGTTGATTTTTTTTTCTTCCGAATGCGTTTTATGTTTTAATATTCCTTTCTTCTCTTCTTCTTTCATCATATGATTTTTATCAGCTTGTTTGTCTTTGTGTAATACTACTACTTATAAGATTCATAATAATAATAAGTTAATGAATAAGTTATATGCACTGTAATAGGTTATATAATAAATAATTTAATAAATGTAATGTTATATAATAAGTTGTATACTGAAACTTTATTTTAGTGTGAAAATAACATCTTCATGAATGTTATAATAAATAGGTGACTAATAATAATAATAATAATAATAATAATAATAATAATATTTCTGAGTAATGAAATAATTACATACAATTGCAATTAAATAAACACTTTCTTACAGGGCAACTTTCGTCACAGTGGGACAAACAGACCCGTGTCCCGAGTGGAGCTGATGCGAGTTCTGGCTCGGCTGGAGGCCGTGTTGCTCCGAGCGCTCTATTTCACACACACACAAAGACTCAGCGTGGGCGAGGTGGGCCTGGAGGAGGCCAGCAGGTTGGGCACCGGGGCACCAGCGGGCACTGTGGAGGTCTGCTCCTGCCCACCGGAGTACACCGGAGACTCCTGTCAGGTCAGCACACAGCTCTCTTTTAGCCCACTTTGGATTTGAACACATAACCCAGAGCTTGTTGACCTTTTCTTGACCCTTCTTTTAGGGACAATGTCCTTTGATTTGCTTCCTCAAGCCAAGACTTATCTTATCCTGCTTCTGTACAGGAAATAGATTTTTATCTGCTGTATTTAGGGCATGTTTTATGAATATGTATAAAGAGAGAGAGACACATGACAGCTATCGGGGCTGTTCGTTTCTGTGTAAGATGATAATTAGGTCTTCATGCATCCATGAGATTTGGCAGAGAGCACGGCGTTGTGAAACATTCAGTCGCTGAAGAATTTTTATTTTTTTTTAAATTTTATAAAGGAGGACAGTTAAACCTGTAAACATGAGACATTTACATCTATTACTGATGATAAAGAAGCAATCAATAAGTATGGATTCGAGCTAGTTCCTGTATATTATCCTGGAAGTAGTGAGGGTCATGAAAATGTTCTAGTCAGGGTCATGAAATAAAATTTTCCTTTTTTTTTCTTATTTCAGAAGGCAAAAAAATTTGATTTCTTCCTGTTTTGTTGTGTCCATGTTGATCATCGAATGTCTTTGTCATGTCTCACTCCACAGTGGTGGTTAATATGAAGCTCGTATGAAAGAGTTTTATGAATTTTAAAAATGTGTACTGTAGTTTTATAAGTATTTCTCTTTTTAGTGGCAATATATTCATAGAAAAGACAGTTATTTTTTTTTTGCCCAAACAAATGTTTATATCTTAAAACGTAAAATGCGAAGGTGTTTATCTTCAACCAATAAAATGCTGTGTAAGATTATCAACAGAGTGGGAAAAACACACATCTTACACCGAAGTCCTGACTCATTTTACATCAGACTCACAGCCATAAAATCATTCATTTGTTTATATCAATTACAAAACATCCAATAACTTGGTTTCCATTTCGCAGAAAGACTGGAACTCCAGTGCACTGGTAAAAAAAAAAACGGGTAAATATGTTTGTGTTAAGGCTTTTGTAAGGATGATTTTATCATTGTTGTTTAGACTTCATGCCTAGTTACTGAGAAGTTAAGGGGGGGGGGGGGGGTGTTTGCTTTGAAGCCTTCATCAAGACATCAGCATCGTGTACCACAGAGATGTAGCTACAATTTTAATGTTATCATTTCCATAGTAGCAGCTTGTTCTAGGCAACTCTAAGACTAATAAATAAACAAACTAAACAAATAAAAGGTGTAATCTTTGATATGGTGAAATTTTAATTCAGATGTAGTAACAGTCAGTAAATGTCTTTGCTCGCAAGCTGCGTTTATATATTTTACAATTTATTCGCATAAAGGTAAATAACGAGTAACTCTACATGAGGATCTTTTTAAATCAGTTTAAACAAATCGGTTTTTTTTTATCGGAATCTAAAATTAGTCATGACTCTGTTGGCTTTCGGTGTGAGACGTGTATTAACACCTTCAAATTTGATACGCTTATGAACAAACACTTGGGGCGTCTCAGAGAGAAGAAATGGGTTTGATATCATCATTTACTTTGAAGTGGCCTTTGTGTTAGGGGAAAAAAACTTTGTTTACTTTCATACGAGCTTCATATTAACACCACTGTAGAGTGAGACATGACATATACATTCGATACTAAACCTAGACACAACAAGCACAGGAGTAAATTCCATTCGGTATCATTCATTAATAAATTAAAACGTATAACTGTTGACAAATTGCTGTAGTATAAAATCAGCAGCTGTTAAAGGAACACAGTAACAGCGTCAAACCATCCCGCGTCTTTAATAGTCCATTTTACTCTGATATGTAGATTTATATACAGTACATACTGGATAAAAGACCTGGCTGTTAGTGTTTATGATTTCTTTACAGTGTCTCAACGTCTTTCTTCTTTCGTCAACCTAATTTCGCTTTTGTTTCTGTAACCGTCAGATTACTCAAGTGATCCACTCGTCTAGAAAAAGTTATCCTTATAAAGCCTTTAACTACAGTCTGCTTTCACAGGGATATTTTAGTACCTACTGTATGAGGCACTTTGACAGGAATGTCTGAGACGGATCTCGTTTGTCTCTCTGTTATGATGCCGAATCGTACCCAGGCGTGGATTTTAATTTGGTGAAAACCTACATGTACATACATAAATGGTTTGTTATCTAACTATTGTATATGAATAACAGGGTACTGTGAGAACTGTATAGCGGTTTCATACCAATTTAATATCTGCGCTAATATCTGAGCTAGCTAAGATTTATAAAATGCTAAGCATTTTAGACTAGAATAAGATGAACTCTAATCTTATTGTTAGAGTTCAAAGCAAAGGTTATCGGTTCACAAGCTGCTAATATTCCGGAGGAGTCGAGCGTCAAGTTTCAACCAAGTCGAGTGTCAGACTAATGACAGGTAAATGGAGACAAATAAAATAAAATAAAAATTTGGCAAAATCAAAATATTTTGTGGCAAATAAAGTAGCAAAATCCTGTAAAGGAGATATAATAAGGTGCTAAAAAGTTTAAAAGTACTTTATTTAATATTATTATACATTATATATAATATATATTATTATACATATATTATACATTAACCAGGAATTTAGTTACGATTAGATCAGTTATATATTACTTAATTAAATCAGCTGTAAATAAACATTAGTAGAGATTTTTATTCTTATCTTTATGAAAGACTGGACCAAAATCCATCTGTGGGTTAGAAAATCTTAGAAAATACAAACTCATGACTACTATTATGTTTTTATTTGTCACATACACATACAGAGTACGACATACAGTGAAATGCTTTAAGTTTTCACATATCCCAGGTTATTATGAGCCCTGGGGTAAGAGCGCAGGATCAGCAATAGTACGGTGCAGGTGAGGTTAAGGGCCTTGCTCAAGGACCCGACGTTGACGTCTCAGCAGGTTGTGGGCTTGATCCCCCGACCTTCTGATCAGTAACCCGAAGCATTAACCACTGAAGCATCATGTATTAACAATTTGCTGCTTTTTTTTTCTATCATAGTGAAGAGTGAAATCTCTCGACATGTTGGTATTAAAATCTACACAAAGCATGTGTACAAATGCTACATAGCAACCGATTCACTATATATAAGCATGGTGCATCACTTATTTAGTGATTATTATGGGCTGCTGGGATTGTAGCTGTGGGGTTTGTTTAATCACCGTGGAAACCACAACAGCACTGACACACATAATGTAAAGCCTCGCCCAGGAAAGCAGAGTGGAAAGGAAGTACAAAGTCTATTGCCTGCAGCGGTGAAAAAAATGTAGACACACACACACGTAGACACACACACACTCACACAGGACATGCTGGGACACCCTTGGACAGGGTGTGGAAGCTCTGCATAACTAAAAACTGAGAGTCAGACAGTTTGTACACACTGCATGAGTGAGTGTGTGTGTGTGTGTGTGTGTGTGTGTGTGTGTGTGTGTGTGTGTGTGTGTGTGTGTGTGTGTGTGTGTGTGAGTGTGAGTGTGAGGAGTGGCAGCCACACCCAAACCTTTCTATGCACACTGTGTGATTCAACAGTGAGTACCCCATGCACTCACTGTCTGAGTCTGATATGATTGTGTATTATTTCTTTTTCTTAAAATATGATCACACATGCACTTTAAAGACTTATCATATGTAATTGTTATATTTCTTTAAATCCCCCGTTCTTCAGACTTTTACCCTATATGCATCCAGTAAATGTTATACTATACTTATAAACTCTACAGATTTATCCACATACAGAACTTTCTTTATATTTACTTTTTTCTCCTCTAAATAAATCATTATTAGTAGTATTATTAGTAGTATTATTATAAAAAAATTCTCTAAATAATTTAAGTACGTATTCAAAATCCTAATGTCCATGACAATATTTTTTATTTTTTATGTTTTTTATTTATTTATTTGTTTGTTTGTTTGTTTTTTAGCTTCTATAAACTAATTTCTCCTAATCCTCATATTGTCTGACACTAAAACATTAAAACTCGAAACTTTTGTTAACTAATGCTCGTTGCAGCATTCTTTAAAATTAACGTATGTTTAGTAAATGTATACAATAAATACACAACATTAGCAAAAGCATAACGTTACAGTCACACATTCATTTGGAAATGTTGCTAATGTTGATTGTTTGAAATCTGAAAAAAGAACCACATGAATGAGCAAAAAATATTATTATATACAGTACTGAAGTCTGGGTTCCTGGTGACAACATTCAAATTTGTTGTTTTAGTCATTTGTTGTAAGACAAGCCAGGAATTAAATAATTTGTG
This sequence comes from Tachysurus fulvidraco, assembly GCF_022655615.1. Lineage (NCBI taxonomy): Eukaryota > Metazoa > Chordata > Actinopteri > Siluriformes > Bagridae > Tachysurus > Tachysurus fulvidraco. Next base: position 42,146,994 of record NC_062518.1, read on the forward strand.
AAATAATTCTAAACAACTCTTTAAACAAGTATTATTTGTACAGAAATGTTTACATTTTTGTCTTTATTGAGCTCCAGGAAGTTTTCTAGAAAAATCTAAATGATACATGCTGATAAATGGCTGTGTATGTGATTAGTCCTGTGTGAGAACAAATAAGGAGTAAATGTCCTCATAAGTAAGGGACAGAATCATGTCCTCATAATGTTCTGGTCCAAACAAATACATCCTCCTGGTTGTGTTTAGTTGTAGTCAGAGGATTATTAATCTAAACAAATCTTTGTCAGTGGAGGGGAAATTGTGTGTGCGTGTGTGTGTGTGTGTGTGTGTGTGTGTGTGTGTGTGTGTGTGTGTGTGTGTGTGTGTGTGTGTGTGTTCCACCGTTTGTGAGTGTATTTCCCCTGACGCAGGTATGAGCACATGTTCGGGGTGTGTCTTTTACTCTCGGTACTCTTAAAGCACCACCTGTCCACACACACACACAGTTTGTTCAGACACTACCAATAGAATGTTAGAGAGGCACGTAAAGCGAGCGCTTTGGCTCCTCGTCAGCTTTGCACTGTCGGATCTGTGTTTTGCCGGATCGAGACCTTCTCACAGGACGCATCAGGGGCATCTTGAACCAGGGACACATGTGAACTACCCCATTCAAAATGACCAGGGGCAACAGAGGATTCTCTTCCCCTCTCTTAGAGATTCAGGCATTCAGAGGATACAGATTCCTTCACTTAGTGATTTGGACACACAGAGGATTGAGATTCCTTTAATGGATGATGGACAGGTTACAAAGGTAAACGTTTTTGTTGTCGTTGCTTGGATTTTCTTCTAAGTTTAAAAAGTCTTTGGTGATGTTTCTCGGTTTAAACTCTCGCTTCAGATCTTGAAGTAGATCATGCAGATTATGTGACCTACTGTACATGTGTGCTCAGGTTGTTTATTACTCATACAGGAGGCAAAGGTTTGGACAAACTGAATTTATCTGGTTGGAGTTTTGTAAGATGATAGACTCCTAGCATTTACTTTAGATGTTTTTTTTTCTAAGTGCTAAGACTGCTATTTGCCAGTGAGTCAAGGAGTGGGGTAATTATTGCTTGTAATTCAGAACGTCTATTATTTTTTTATATATATATTTCCACAGTTAAAACACATATCAAGCTATTACAAATGTGTTCATTTACCTTAGGCTTTTTGCTCTGAGATGAGTAAGAAAGAATGAGCAGATACACAAAATGTGGTTAACTAGCATTCATGCTAAAAGCATGACTACATTCAGGACAGTCTAGTGAATTTCTTACAATATTTATTTATTTATCTATTATATTTCATTTTGAAATGATTTGAAATATATCTGTTAGTGATATTTCATTTTTTTTTACGTAACTTTTATTTTTGCTATCTTAAACATCACTGAACAAAAAATAAAAACCATTAAAAAAATTTTTTTCTTCTTCCAATGATCTTTAAAAAAAATCTCCAACTTGAACATGCAACTTGGAGAATATCCCACGTTCTTCTGCATTTACGGTGTTAGGAACAAACATTCTTAAGCATCTATTTCTTTCTTTTCTCTCTCTTCATACAGAGATGTGCTGGCGGTTACTATAGAGACAGATATGGCCGCTGCGTTCCCTGTGCATGTAATGGACTATCAGAGGATTGTGACGACAGCACAGGGAGATGTCTGGTAAGAATAATGTATAATATACTGTATAAGAATAAATACTAAAACTTCTTAACTTTAAGAAACAATAAATAAAAATTTCACATTTTTTTTAGACTTCCGTCCTAAGCGGTAACTCTATTTAATTTACCACAAAGGTTTTTCTCACATGCTGTATTAGAGTATTCTCTTATTTACAGTACACAGTTTTGACTCACTGCGTCCAGACGATCAGTTCATACATACGTACCTGAATTACATTAGCAAAATCATAACGTTACCATGACACGTCTATTCGGAAATGTTGTCAGTGTTGATTGTTTTGAATCTAAAAAAAAAAGAAGAAGAAAATCCACATGAATGTTCAAAAAATTTAATTTGAAGACGTATCGAAGTCTGGATATCCATCAACTCCTTAAAGAAGTTTTTATGTACAGAACTGTTGAAAGTTTGTATCTTTATTAAGCTACAGGATGTTTTATAGACAAATCTATACAATACATGCTGATAAATGACTGTGTACAACTAAATGTCCTCGTAAATAAGGGACAGAATCATATGTCCTCATAATGTTCCGGTCCAAACAAACACATTTCCTTTTGGTTGTGTTTAGTTGTAGTCAAATTATTACTAAGCTACATGAATCAGTTTATACACACATACCTGAAGTTTATTGTAGTAATAATAATAATAAATTGCCAAAATACCAAAACATGCTACTCTTCGAGTTTAGCTGAGGATTTCAGTACAGAATTATTCAAGGTTCCCGGAAGTGATTAATGAACATTTTCAGAGCTTTAACTCTATACACCAGAGGCCAAAAAAAATGACATTTCTACCTGTTTTGCTGTGCTTGTTTTTCTGTAGTGTGACCTAACAGTTCCTAATGATTTGGAAATGCATTTAAATCAGAAATCAGACAGTAGATGTTGTTTGCTTTTTCCACAAATGTGCACACAAATATACTTGGTAATTACCTGAAAACAGCTTCAAATTATGGAAATTGATGGCCGGGCCCTTTAGAAAGTAAGCAAGTCGATCTGGATAAGGCGGTCTGCCAAAATGCCGTAAATTAAATGTTAAAATGCAGATCTAAAAACTATCGATCCAACATGAATGTATGTCTTATAAGCTAAGAGTTTGATATGATGATAAACACATGGTTTATTTAGATGTACTAACTTTTGTCCAAAAGAAAAAGACTACATGTACCCAAGCAGTGTGTTAGAGCAGGAACACTCTGCTTTAGAGCGAGCCTTCATCAGTGCATTACAATCCACATTCACTTCAATAAGATCAAGAATTAGATAAGTGCAGGAGCAGACAGATGACTGGAAGCACAGAGATGTACAGATAGGTGCGAATAAAAACGTTAAACTAAGACTTGGCGTAAATGTACAATTACCACCGAAAGCATCAGTTTTTTTTTCTTCTTTATTTTTAATCAGCATGTGGAAAAGTGAGGATTTCTCACCGAGGTATTGATTTTATCTGAACTGTCATTTCACAGAACTGCCAGGAAAACACAGCCGGCGATCACTGCGAGCGCTGTAAAGATGGTTACTATGGCAACGCCGCTCAGGGGACCTGCACGATCTGTCCGTGTCCACTTCGTCTGGAGAGCAACAAGTGAGCGCCAACACACTGATCTGATGTTTTTGACATCAGGTTTACTTTCTAAGAAATGCTAGCCGAATACCTTTTTTCTTTTTTTTGTGTCTATAGTTTATGTACAATTCTTTTTTTAAGCAATATGGAGAAAGATTTATATAAACTTGGAACATATTTTCAACACGCAGGAAACTTTGATAAAGTCTGTCAGAAAACATTGAACATACACAAAATCACAGCAACAATCATCATATTCTAAAGAAAATAAGACTAGACTACAATAGACATGAGAGAATGTTCTTATGGAGTTTAAACAACTTTTTAACAAAAAATAAATAAATAATTTTTTGGTAAACGAATCCCTAGTAATAATAATAATTAAAACAATAATTAAAACTTTTTATATTTTCATATGAGTTATAATTGGTCTAGATAAAATAAATAATAAATGTATTTATTAACAGATTTTTATTATATTATATATATATATATATCCCTGTCTCCTTTTACCATATATATGCATGTTGTTTTCTTTTACGTTGTTTGAAGGCAGTCAGTGACTAAGTTGTTTGAACAGAAGAGATGCCTTCCTTGTACCTTATATTTGTGATGAACTCATGACTTGTGTGTGTTTCCTCAGCTTTGCTGTGGGCTGCATTGAGGTAGCTGGAAGATTTCGGTGTCAGTGTAAGCCGGGATACGCAGGAGAATCGTGTGAGAGGTGAGTTCTCTCTCTTGATGTGCTCAGAATGTGCTTTATACATGAGGCGTGTTTCAGTTGGTGATTTATGATGATTTACTGCTTTGCTGTTAAAGGTGCCCTTCCACACAAAACCGTTTTTCCTTGTATTTTTTGATATGTGTTAGGTCCATGTGTGTTTGTGTTGTGTCGGGAATTTCAAAATGAACTGCTACCTCCCCGGTCAGCTCTAGCCACTTAAAAGACATAAGCGGAGAAATCAGGTCAATTAGAAAAGCTCAGAGTGACGTAGAAATGATCGAGCTCATTACTATTCATGAGCTCTCCCACTTGAGACCACGCCCACAGAATTCGCGTAGCTTAGTGAGTTTCCTATACAGCAAGGGTGGCTGAACGTCAATATACCCGAAGAAGCCATTCTGCCGCAATTCCAGGTGATTGTAGACAAAGCTCCTGTAGCCTAGGCTACTTATTGTGCTGGGTGAATGAATAGTCATGCTCTCATATCCTAGCGGTTAGCCAATCGGAGCCAAGCAGCATAGCTCATTGAATATTAATGAGAACTGGCGCAAATCGAGCTGAGTCTTCCTGCAGCTTTCTATACCACACTAGAATGGATTGAAAAAAGGTAACCAAGGTGTTTTTTCCACAAAAAATGTTACAGAGTCCATGGTAAACTTCTGACGTTACCACAAAAGTAATGAAATACGTGTGGCAGGGCATCTTTAAATAAAAAGAATTACTAAAACGAAAACTAAGTCACCAAAAGAAAACATTGACAAATGGAAAGAAAAAAAAAATTATAAAAACATAATTATAGAAAAACAGAAAAACAAATAGAATATTCATCCCCAAAAATGAAGTAAATAAAAATTAACTAATCAATAACCACAATCATTAAAAAAAAAAAATCTGAATCATTGAGGAACAAATGCTGAAACATCAAATCATCCCCCAAATAAAGCTGTACAGCAAATTGACACATCAAAAAGATTTTATCAAAAAGTCAGTAAAAAAAAAAAAAAACATCTATTACTTAATTAAAGTCAGAAAAAATTACCCAGAATCAATAAAAATTAAACTTAGAAAATTCCAAATAAATAAATAAATAAATAAATAAATGCCCTTAAAAATAAAAATCATAAATAAAGAATAATTATCATCATCATCATCAAAAAAAAAAAAAAAAAACAATCGTTAAAAACATTAAAAATGTTGAATGTTTCCCTCAGGTGTGCTCCAGGATATTTCGGCCAACCCGAGAAATACGGAGGCAGATGTCAGCCGTGCAACTGCAACGGGAACTCGTGCTCTCCCACCACCGGAGGTATCGTACTCTACCACTTCCTGAATACAAATCACAATAAAAAAAAAGTTTTATTATTATTCGATTTCTATTCGATTAGTCACTCAGACAGACATTAATCCTTAATCCTTGTCCTCTAGTGTGCAATTACATCCAGGACCCTAAAGACACAAACCCGGCTGAGGAATGCACAGGTACAGTACGTCGTCTCTGTTCAGAGGAATTCATGTGTAAATAAACCCAGCATGATGTTTATCAGAGTCTGTTTATGTCTCTCAGAATGTGACAGCTGCGCTCAGACCTTACTAAACGATCTGGAGAGACTGGATGCCGAATTGGTGCGGCTCAGGGCTCAACTGGATTCGCTCAATTCTAGCTCCGAGGCTCAGCGACGTCTCCGAGAGCTCGAGAAAGCCATCGCCAAAGCGAAGGTATTTATTCACCTACAGTTCTAGTTTCACTTCATGTCCGTGTAGCAAACGAGCTGTACTGAAATGGTGTTTTCTCAGAACCTGGTGATGATGCACACAGCTGATGTGATGAAGCTGAAGCCTCAAGTGAGCGAGCTGGAGCGAGACATTCGCACTCTGACGTTAGACATTAACAAGCTGAAGCAGGAGGTACGGAAAAAACGTTAGTGAAAGATGCTAAATATCATCATTGTCATCTTTTTTTTATTGATTTATGTTTTTTTCACATCTAAGGCTGAGAAGAAATCAAACGAAGCTCAGAAGGTGATTAAAAATGTAGAAAACACTCACAATAAAGCAAAAGATCTCAACAGCCAGGTGATGGATATGCTCAGGAAAATTCAGGGTAAAAACACACACACACACACACACACACACACACACACACACTATTTGTGCCTTGTGTTTTGTGTTTTGTTTCACGTCAAACTTCACTGTGCTACGTCACTCTCAGAGCTCCTGAAGCAGTTGAATGATCCGTCACTGGGCGGCAGCGGCACTTTTCCTTCTGGAGACGCAGACAAACTGCTGAAGGAAGCAGAGAGACTGGTGCAGGAGATGCGGGAAAGGAGCTTCAGACCTCAGAAGGAAGCAGCGGAAAAGGAGCTGGACGAGGCAAAGAAACGTACGTCGGTTTAGTGACCTGACCTGTGAACACACATGGGTTTCCTTTTTTTACAAATACAAACCAAAAAAAAAAAAACAGATTTAAAAAAAACAAAAACAAAAAAATTATCTTAAAAAAATGATCAAAATCATATTAAAAAAGGAAAGAATTATCTACATGCTTGAAGCTTTATATAAAAAAACAAACTGAAAAACATCTAAAATTTTAGAATTTTAGAAAAAATAATGAGCTGATGCTGATGAGCTGCCACTGCTGGGCCCCTGATCGAGGCCCCTAACCCCCAATTGCTTGAATTAAATAGATTAAACAGTCTTTAATAGAGACTAAATAGTCTTTGCTTGCAATGTATTTAAATAAATAAGTAAATAAATAAATAAATAAATAAATAAATAACAAGATTATATAAAAACATGTTTAATTAATGTTTGTTATTATTATTATTATTATTATTATTATTATTTAATGTTGTTATTAATGATGATCACAGCTATTAGCTTTCTAACTGTGTGTGTGTGTGTGTGTGTGTGTGTGTGTGTGTGTGTGTGTGTGTGTGTGTGTGTTACCTACAGTCCTGGATTACATCCAGAACAACTGCACAAAGCAGTTTAATGAGAACCAGGAAGCAGCTAAAAGGATCAGCAGACTCCTGAGTAACTACGAGGACAAGTTAAAGGAACTGGAGAACGCTCTAAAGGAAGCGAATGAGACGGTGCAGAAAGCCAACAAGCAGAACACACTCAACTCTGAGACCCTCAGCAATCAGCTGGTACGAACTCGTATCACGTATCGCACAGGCGAACGCTCACACCTTCGTCTCTTTACTGAGAATCCTTTATGTTTTTATCTCAGAAACGTATTAAGAGTTTGGAGAAAGAGAAAAACAACGTGGAGCAGGACGTCGCTTTGGCAAAGCAGCAGCTGAACCAAGTGAAGGATCAGCTGAAGATGCTCGGTGTCAGTAAGAAGGTAACGTCTCAAGAACGTTCAAGCAACGTTTCTCTGACTTATGATCCAGAAGCTTTACTTTGCAGCTGCCTGCTTTTTTGGTAGTTTTTATTTGTTTGTTTGTTTGTTTGTTTGTTTGTTTATGTAATTATACTTTTTGTTTTTGTAATTTACAAACAATGACAACAGAATGACACTAACTGCGATTTTATTAAGCAAAATAAAACAAAATTCAACAAAATTTGTGAAAAATATGCAATAATCAAATTACAAAAATAAAAAAAATTTAAAAAATTTTAAAAAGTTATCGTAGATGCCACAAAATTTTTTTTAATAGATCCTCATATATATATTTATGTTAATATGTTAATGTTTATTGAAATTAAATATCACATAGCTATAGAAGATAACCTAAAAATATCCATATAAAAAACAAAGGGAAAATGTGTTCGTGAAAAAAAAAATAAGTAAAAGAAATGAAAGAAAAACTATTAAAGAAAGTGAAGCCGGTAAATAAAAAGAAAGCTGAACATTTAATGAGAAACTAACTGTTAGTAAAAAGTACTTTTTTGAAATTATTTAGTTATTTAGCTCGTAGTTTGCGATCTTGTAGTTTGCGATAAAATTACATTTTAACCTGGTAGCTATGGAAACGTTTTTTCTTATCTGGAAAAGCTAGCTTATCTGCTAAAATAACTTATATATGCTAAGCAAAAAAAAAAGATATTTTTGTTGGGATACTGTATTTCCTGACAGGAGTATGAGCAGATCGCGGCAGAGCTGGACGGAGCCAAGACCAAGTTGACGGAGCGAGTGAACAGCATCTCTCAGACGACGGCTCAGGAGAAGCTGGTGAAGGATGCCGAGGATCACGCGGCTCTGCTCAACAAGCTGGCTGATGAGCTGCACCAGTAAGAATCCTCTACGTTTAATCCGAGCGACACGCTGTAACAGGACACACGTTTCTCTGTGTTTTGGTGTCCTACTGTATCTTCAGCTCGTCTTCTTCCCTGATCGTCACGTTTGACTGACGTTTGCATTTTTTTTTCTCTTTTTAATAATCTCTGATGCTACGTTAAAACACATAGACATGCCAGAGATCATTCATTTTCACAGAGAGACCTGGAGACTTCCGGTGAATAAATGTGGGCATATCTAGTGACAAAGCTTAGAACATGTAAACTTCATACAAACTTTATGCACACCACAGTGGCAAGAAAAACGATTTACCGTGAAGTAAAATAATAGTTGCTGTACCCACTGATAAAGGTTATCACTATGGCAACCAATAGTAGGAACGGCTACTGACGACTTCATAGTACAGGGACTGGTGACACGAGATAGAGGTTATTTATATGTTATACTGCTCTACTGTACATGCTGAGTTTCTTTGGTGTGTGTGTGTCCTCTATTCAGGGCCATACAGAAATCGAGCGGCCGAGCCGACGTGAAGGACGCCCTCGCTGCCGTCGACGCCTACAAAAACATCACAGAGGCAATAAAGGCAGCCGAGGAGGCAGCAAAGAAGGCGAAGGAGGCAGCTGACAAGGCCCTGAATGTAAGAGAGAGAAATCACTCAAAGTATCAGTGTGTGTGTGTGTGTGTGTGAGTGTATCTGTGTGTGTGTATATATGTGTATTAAGAAAATAAATGAGTAAAAGAAATATATATATAATTTTATTTTTATTCATTTTTTTAGGACGTCATTCAGGGTGATATCAGCAAGAGGGCAAAGGATCTGAAAGACACAGGCACAGCACTCCACAAAGATGCTAAAGGAGCAGAGAAAGATGTGAAAAGTAAGAAAATATCCAAACTTTTAATCCTATTTTATCAGATGGGGTTAAATCTGTATGCCAAACATGTTTTCATGTGTAATTTGAATGTGAATCGTGTGGAGCTTTGTGTATTCATTTATTTATTAAACTTCAGAGCTATCAAATGACCTGAAGGAACAAAAGCAGCGTTTGGATGATGCCGAAGAGAAGAAATCCCAGCTGGAGAAAGAGCTGAGTGACATCAACAAGGATCTGGATAACATTCAGAGAGGCAGGAGACACTGATTTATTATAAATATTAACATTAAACCGGGGATTTCGTGTTATCATGGAGATGTGTTTCTAGCGTGTGAATTAAGAGATAAACTCCGTTTCCTCTGTTCACATAGACGACATTGCTACAATGATCGATATCGCCAAGAAAACAGCACAAGCAGCGAACGCTTCGGCCAGCGACACGATGAACAGGCTGAAGGACATAAACAAAGAAATCGCCGCTATTAAAGCTCTAAACAGGAGCGGCTCTCCAGACCAGGCCGGCATCGACAGCATGCTCAGTGACGTGGACAATGCTGGTTAGTAAAAAAAAAAATCCTAGATGTTGCGTTTATCTTGACTGAAATGATAAGCGTGTGCTGACAAATTGAACTCATCCCACTCACACACAGTGAAAAACCTGAGCAGCTCCATCCCGTCCCTGCTGGAGAAATTCACTGAGGTGGAGAAGCTCAGTTCTGATATTGACCCCAACAACAATATATCCTACAACATCATGCGCATTAAAGAGCTGATCGAGGAAGCACGCAGCGCCGCCAACAGGGTGAGAGCACTGCACGAACACATACATATTATATTTATATAACCCATTCGGCTGTGTCACGAATCTACACCTTTACAGTCTTGGCACGTTCAGTTAGCATCAAATCTGACGTAGATGTAAGATAACAATCAACAGATAAAAAAAAACAAATAAATTCATCACTATTAGTTTAGATAAAAGTAGAAAACAAAACAGAATAAGTCAAATTAAAAAAAAAAAAAAAAGACGAGTTGACTCGTATTTAAAATTTAACCTTTAATTAAAGTTCACTCTTTAAATTTGACTCTTTTGATTTAAACTTGACTCTTTACTTAAAACTTGAATTAAAGTCGACTTTTAACACGTGACTCTTTTTTTTTTTTTAATTGTGTCCTTTATTTAAATTTTCTAAATTGACACTCGAATTAAAGTTGACTCTTTAAATATGACTCTTTTTTTATTTCAATTTGACTTTATTTCAATTTGACTCTTAGATTAAAACTGATTTTCTCTTTACTTAAAAACTGACTCTTTGATTTGACTCTTTAACCGAGAGACGTGTACGGTGAGAACGGAAAGCGACTGAACCGCAGGATTAGTTTTGTGACTGTAAGAACACTCCGTGTCCACATCACACACCTTAATGTTTTAACGCCACTCTCTTGAATCCTTATCAGATTCCTCTGCCCATGAAATTCACTGGTTTGGAGCACGTGGAGCTGCGACTCCCCCAAAACCTGGACGAACTGCGAGCGTTTACATCGATGAGTCTCCTTCTTCAGCGTGACGAGATCAAGATCCGAGGGGATGGCCGGCGGAGGCGGCGCCAGGTCCCCGTGGACAACGGAGATCTGTTCATTTTCTACCTCGGCAACAAGGATGTGAGTGAAATCTTTTTAACTCTGAAAAAATTGGAATCTATTTGGAAACATTCGGAAAGATTTCTCAGAACGTATATATACGAAGCCAAACTTATGCTTATATTTGTTCTTTTTTTATTCTTGTCTTTCTTATTTTGAATATTTGTTAATTATAAGCAAAGTCCGTTGAGGAGTAGACCGGGTTTTCATTTCACTGCAAATTCTACACTGGATATAATTCTGTACATGACAAATAAAATCGTGAATATTGGACCTTTATTCTTCAGGTGACTAAGGACTACCTTGGCATGGCTCTGAGAAACAACGTCCTCTATTTCGTTTACAAGCTGAACGGAAACTTTAAGGAGATCGAGTCCGAGGACATCACGCGCTCCAGAGAGGATCAGATGTTCTTCGATAAAGTGGATATGCAGAGGTTCCATCACATTACTTAAACACTAATAAGAACATTCTGAGATCAAATTCTGAAAATTTATTAAGTGAGAAGTTTATTTTGCTGTTTTTTTTGTTTGTTTGTTTTTTTTAAAGGTAGTCAGTTAAAAAAATAAATAAATAAAACGCTGAGGTTTGGGATTTTTCTGCTCGACTAAGCACGGTAGATTTAGTCTAGAAATAAATCTATTTTAAAGAAGAAAAGGTTAAATGTGGTGCGTAAGGGAAGAGAAAGGAGTCATATGAGTCACATTCGAGTCATCAAGCTTATTTGTAATTGACTTCATTAGATTCTAGATCATATGATGCTTAAATATGATGCCATTAACTGAATTTGAACAAAATACTCATTTATCTGTTCAGGATTTACGAGGATGCCCAGGTCAATCTCACAAAGCTTTTCACAACCAATACCCCAGACGCAGAAGTCATAAAAAATGTGCAGGGAAACGCGCTTTATAACCTGCTGGACCTCCATCCCAGTGAAGCTGTCTTCTATGTAGGAGGTTACCCGAAAGACTTTACTGTAAGTGACTCTTTACATGTGACTTTTTTTATTTGAATATCACATTTTTTATTTCAATTACACTCCATACTTAATGTAATTAAAGTTGATTATTTTTTTTTTTTAAATTGGCTATTTAATTAAAGTTGACTCTTTACATGTGACACGTTATTTCAATTTGACACTTTAATTAAAGTCGACTCTTCTTTAAAGATGACACTTCAAATTTGACTCTTTAATTAAAGTTGACTCAAAATTATTCAAAATTGACTCTTTACATAAAATGTACCCCTTTTTAAGTTTAAGATTCTTTCCAAAACTGACTTAACTGAATTAAGTTGACTCTTTAAATTTGACTCTTTTTATACACAAATTGACTCTTTTCTTAAAATTGAGTCTTTTTTTAAAGTTAATCAAAGTTGACATTTATATCAAAGTTAACTCATTCTCTTTTTAAATTAAAGTTAACTCATTTTCTAAGATGACTTAAAAATATGACTCTTTTTTTGGTTACATTCGACTCTTTGTATTTAAAGTTGACTTTAAAAAATGGCTTCTTTTTATTTAAGTCAAACAAGATAGTGGGTGGATTACTGCATGGAATAAATGCTGCGTTTGATACGTGACATATTTTTTTCTTCGATGTTTAAAATGACTCTCCTTTTTTTTTTTTTCAAGCCTCCACCTCCTCTTAATTACCCCGGATACAAGGGCTGTATCGAGTTCAACATGTTTAACGAGAGGTTTATAAGTCTGTACAACTTTAAGTCGCTGGGACCAGAGAACGTCACCTTACAGACACCGTGCAAGAGGTACGGTCCTGAAGTGCTTTATTCCTCTAATACCACATCAGTCTGTCAACACTTTTATATCTTTCTGATTTGTTTATAGTTACTTGTAATGTTGCAGAAAGTCAGAAAGTATTGAAAACAGGAATTCAGAATGCTTGAGTGACTTACAAAGCAGTCCATAACATACACGATTCACCCCACTAACACTGTATCTAAACAAACCTGGGACCAACTTAGCAAGCTAGAGACGTACAGTATGTGGGATGCGGTAGGGGCGTACCTGTAGAGTGCATTTAACTGGACAAACTTGAAGAAATGAATCGGTCAATAAAAAAAACATTTGTAAACTCCCTTTTTTTTTTTTTTTTTTTTACAAAATATTTGCTATTTTTAAGCATGTTTCTAAAAGATGCAAATAGTAAAGTTAAAATTGCGGTTGTCTGTTTAAATATAATATTGTACACAATCTTTGATTTTCTTTCTATTCATTAAAAAATAAGCATTTTATTAATTATTGTATAAAACTACTGTAACAATTAAAACAAAACAAAATGCAGAATAAAAAAATCCCTTCTGAAAAATCTGAATCAAGAATTCAACACCTCTGAACAATACTGAATATCTGACTGGACTGTTATACATTTCTCCATTTGCTCTTCTTGTTAATCTCAGGTACATCCGTCCAAGAGAGGGTGAATACCTTGAAGGCACGGGTTATATCCAGTTGCAGCTTGAGAAGGTGAACAAGGTCATGGGCATCACCCAGAACATCGAGACACGAGCTGAAAACGGCATCATTCTGTTCATGGCAAACGAGGTAAACACTGAAACATTTCACTTTTATAGCCAGGAAGTACACCTTAAAAAAGGACCTGTAATTTGCATATACTGCAACAATAATGTATTTTTAAACAAATGCTTTTCACTCTGAAAAATCTGATAGCCAGGCTTATACAGTGGGTGGCTTTTTGTCCATAGTAAATAGTTAACTATCATTGACTCTTTTTTTTTTTTTTTTTTTAAGATAATGACTCTTTTCAAATTTGATTCTTTTATTAAAGTGGACTCTTTTTATTAAAAATTACATAAATTCTTTATGTAAAATTAACTTCTTTTTAAAGTTTACTCTTCAAATCTGACTCTTTTTATTCAGAATTGACTCTTTGCATAAAATTGAGTCCTTTTTAAAGACAATTAAAGTTGACATTTATATAATTAACATTAACTCATTTTCTTTAAGATGACTCTCTTTTAGGTTAAGTTGATTCTTTTTTATTTAAAGTTTTTTTTTGTTTGTTTGTTTGTTTTTTTTTATCAAAAATGTTGCTGCAGTGAATTCTTAAGACCAAAATACATAATTCACATATATGATGTTTTTGAATTAATTCAGAATATCTGAAATGATAAATCTGAGGAAAATGATGTAAACCAAATAAACTTTTACAGTCTTAAAAAAGCACATTAACTTTAATGCAAAGATAGAGTATTTTTATTTATCATTTCTTTTTATATGAATAATTGAAATATCATTTCAAAACTGATCGTTGGAAAATAATAAATAATTCTTGCCCCCCAGATTTTCTTGCCCCCTTAGATACTTTTTACAAAAAATGAAAGAAAATAGTAATAAAAATTAAATTAAAAGACCATATATATATATATAATTGAATGAATAAATAAAAAAACTAATTAATAAATAAACTATCAAACAAAAAAAGAACTAAATAAGTGCGTTTTCCAGAGCAAACCTCGGGTATGTCAGATGTTTTGTTAAATTATAAAATTACAAATCTACACTAAATTCTATTCATTTTTAGTTGAGTTTCATTACTTTGCTTTTTCTTGCTTGTCCTTTTGCAGAAGTCGTACTACCTCATCACTCTTGAGAAGCGCTATGTGGTTCTGCGGAGCAAAGTCGGAGATCAGGAGCTGGAGACCAATAGGAGCAGCATGCCTCAGGAAATGGTAGGTCATAACCATCCCTCTGTGTGTGGAAAATCCACATGAATGCACCATGTTTAATTGTGTTGTTGTTTCTTCTGTCTTCAGAAAGGAGATTTCAAGGTGTACTTTGACAGTGTTAACGGTATTGTAAGTGTCAGGAATCAAACCAAAGAGCTGGTGAAAGGACAATACGCTTATGGCTCTTTTTCCAGCTATTTCATCGGTGGCATTCCCTCAGATTTGAGAATGAGGTGCGTCTTTTGTTTTGTTTGGTTTTTCATTTTTATTTTTTACTGTTCACATTGTGATTGCATTAGTTCAAATGAACGATTCAGTTCAATTTGCTTTCTTCTTATTCATAAAGTGCATTGTCTCAAAGTAGCTTTACTAAACTTTTCAAACGAATCCCGTTTATTTTACTTATTTATTTCATATTTAATGTACTCCTCTTACAGATACAACATCACCGTGGCACCACTGAAAGGCTACGTTAAGGATTTGCAGGCTAATGGCAAAGCTTCATCTGCAATAAATAAAGTGGGAGTTGGCCGGAACTATAGCAATAAGATGCTGGTGGGTATTTTTTTTCTTTTTCAAGCACATTTAGTTTGCACCATGTTAAATTGCAAAGGTTTCAAATTTTGAATAAAATAAAACATAGAAGTCACAATTTTAATGGTTGTAGTCATGTTAGTAGAAATACAAATATTTGTAGTAGCAGTAGTACTAGTTGTAGTCTTAGTGCTAATTATAGAAGTGGTTGTAAGCATAGTTGTTGTAATAGTTGTAGTAATAGATGTGATCCTTTCTCTTTTTTGTTGTTGTATTATTATTAGAATTAGTTGTTTTTGTAATAATTGTATTAGTTAATAATGTATTAATTGTTGTAATAGCTGGATAACAACTTTAGAAGAAGTTGTAATAGTTGTTGTAGTAGCTGTAATAGTTTTATTAGTATACTGTATATAGTAGTTATTATTATTATTGTTGTATTAGTAGCTGTAGTAGTAGTTTTGTAGTAACTTCTGTAGTTGTAATAGTTGTATTAGCTTTAGTAGAAGCTTTTATTAGTTGTGGAGTTGCTGTTGTAGTTTTTGTAACAGTTGTTGTAGTAGTTGTATTAGTTATAATGATTGACTTAGTATCTTTTGTAGTAGTCATAGTACTTTTTGTAGTAACTGTAATAGTAAGTTGTATTATTTGTAGAGTTGCAATAATGTATTAGTTGTAATAGCTTGAATAACAGCTTTAGTAGAAGTTGTAATAGTTGTATTAGTAGTTGTAATAGTTGACTTAATTATAAAAATGATATTAGTAGATGTAGTAGTTATATTGTATGGTTGTATTAGTAACTTGTAGTTGTAGCAGTAGTTGTTGTAATAGTAAAAATAGCTATATTAATAGATGTAGAAGTTGTATTGTTGTATTAGTAGCTTTAGTAGTAGCTTTAATAGTTGTTGTAGCTGTAGTATTAATTTGTTGTAGAAGTAATACTAGTAATTGTAGTTATATTAGTAAAGGTAGTGTACTTTAGATTAGTAGCATTAGAGGTTTTTGTAATGGTTGTAGTAGTTGTATTAGTTGTAGCAGTAGCTGTAAAAGTTATACTAGTTATATAATAGTTATATTGTTGTAGTAGTAGTTTTTGTAATAGTTGCCGAAGTTGTAATCCATCTATTGTTGCTGTATTAGTAACTAATAGTAGCAGTAGTAGCTGCTGTAGTTGTAATAATTGTAGTAGCTATATTAGTAGTTTTTGTAATAGATGTAGCAGTAGTTGTAATAGTTACAATATGTAGCTTTAGCAGTAATAGTTGCAGTAGCTGTAGTAGTAAGTTGTTGTATTTGCTTTTGCTGTAGTAGTAGTTGTATTAGTCGTGGTTGTAGTAATTTTGTAATAGTTGTAGTAGTTGTTGGTATTTGTTAGTTGTTAGTTGTAGCTGAAGAAGATGTATTAGGCATAAAAAAAATAAAAATAAAAAGATTACTAGAAAAAAATAAATTATTCCCGTGGAAAATTTCAAGTACTGACACTGGAGACTCCTTCCAGGAATATTAAATAAAAGTTTGTATTTTTAATTGTTTCTCTAAAAAAGGAAATAAAAAGCATTGCTGTAGAATAGTTAATAAATAAATAATCAATCTTTTTTTTATTGTGTCTCAGGCATTGAAGAAGGCAGAGTTCAGCACGGGTGGTTCCCTGAGCTCTCTGCCTATAGGCTTCAGCCTGGGTAAGCTGACGCTCTCGCTCGGATTCATGAGCACCGAGAAGGACGGCCTGCTGCTGCAGAACAGACAGGGGGTGAGTTTTCTCCTTTTATAAAGACATATTTAGTACATACAAGAGAGTTTATTGACAAGTCATATAATCAGTTTTACTCGCTTTAATGAAGTAAATAAATAAATAAAATACAATATGCTCTAAGCATTTAAAAAGTTGTGAACGAATAGGACCTTTGTGTATTCCAGTACAATATTTTAGTAATATATTATTAAATAACTATTGAACTATGGAATAAATGTTAAAGAAGTAACAGGTTTGCGTTTTGTAAATCAGCTATTAGTTTTTTCACCTAATAATTTGTTGGACTGGAGAAGTGAAGTTTATACGTTAAGTTGTTGATGATTAAGCAAAACAAAAAGCTACATTATTTTTTTCGAGTATTTAAGTGTATAAGTGCAAAATGCCTGTCATGAAAAAAACTGCAAGTGCTGTTCTCTACTGATTTCTGCTGTAGAGCGACGAGCTGGGGTTGAAGATGGTGGACGGATATGTGCTATTGAAATACCAGAACCGTGTTTGGAGATCCAAAAAACAATACCAAGATGGAGAATGGCATTATGTTACTGTCACCAACAAGGCTGGAAGGTGACTATAGAACAATATAGTATAGTAAAAGCAGTAGAGTATAATGTATATGAAATGCAAAAGGAGAAATCGTTTATTTATATATACAGATTGGTGACAAATTAAAGGAAAAAATCAGCATAACATGTACACGAGCCACTGGAAAAGTTTCACTGCACATAGGCATAAAATCGAATGCAATTCCACACAGTTATGACACAAGTTAAATGTTTTTACCATAGATTTAAATGTGGATGTAGCATTAGTCGAGCTGAACTTTTGCGCTCGTGCTGTAATGATGATGCTTTTTTTTTGCCTTATTCTTACAAAATCAAGTTCAACCTGAGGCCATTGAAATATTTTTATGCATGAGTACTGTATAAGTATTGACTCCATTCCTGATTTCTTTACATTCGACTCTTGCGCTGATATGTTACCATCTATATGTAGAACATATGATCAGTCTTTTTCTTTTAAGTCAAAACTTCATACCCTCCATGTCTCCTGTCTTGTAGCATGGAGCTCCGAATCGACGAAGATGACAAAGGAGAGGATATCACAAGGACGTCTCTCGATCTCAATTTCCTCTCTAATAACGTCACTCTGGGCGCAGGCTCCTTCACAGGCTGCATGTCTAACATCTACCTAAGAAGGTTACCATCAGTTCCTTACCATCACTCCTTATGTTGCCTATAATACTTTACAGTGAGTGAAATTCTGGAAAGACAATAAAATGAAACTTTATTTTTGTTTTGCAGGGATGATGCTTTGTACAAGCCAGAGGACTTGAGTGAATTTTCCTCGGAGGGAGACGTGATGCTGGACACGTGCAAGTCTGAGCGTCAGCCTGAGAACATGTGGGCCAACCGCAAGAAAGTGAGCATCCGTATAATGTTAGAGCCCGATTTATTAAGTGCACAGACAGCAATGATGCAGCAACCAAAAATATTCCAAATATAATATGAAAATAACAACAAAGAGAAGTAACCACGTAACTATTTTCCCCAAAATTATTAGTGATTTGTACTGAGTAGTAGCTAGGACAATACCATATGGAAATATAGCTTCAGGCAGCGATCAAGGGCCCGAGCATTTCTTGCCTCCACCTCTTTAGTGACAGAGGAAGATCAGAAGCCAATGGAATCGTCAGCACTTGTGTCCAAATACATATCCTACATTTCATTGCAACATGTCAAGCCATTGCTGAGATGTTGCTTCACTTCCTGTTTTCACAGGACTTGCAAAGGAAGCTTGTTTTGTGTGTCAGATTTACTGTCAATACACCAAATGTTTTACTGAGATCTTCCTCTTTTGCAAAATTTGAAATTTAAAGAAAAATAATTGAGGTTTTCTTTGAAATTTATAATGGAGAACATTTTATATATCATTACACCAGTTAGACAATAAAAGTATAGATTTTTTTTATTATAGGTAATTGATTACATATAAAGATAATATATATATATATACATATAATTATTATAACTAACCGACTCTTACTGTTACTAAAAGAGGTGCCGGTGTTCATATAGTTCATATAGTTTGTGATTTTAACGCAACACTGGTGTGCCACAGCGAACAGCGTCCAGGTTTTGCCTGAAGCTACCAGGTCGTGTGCTCACGTGTCTGTTGTGTGCTTTGTTTCCAGTGATGAAGACGATCCTGAGAGAGTGGACTAACAAAGAGATTGTCTCATCTTAGACCAGCACTCACCTAACCAGACGCCTAATCCCATCACTGCATGAGCATAATTATTATTATTATTATTATTATTATTATTATTATTATTAATAAACAATTTCCACTGATACTTAGACATCTATCATTCCTAACCTGTACATAAACACAAGCATTTAGAGGAGAAAAAAAAAGTAACATTTTTTTTCCTGGAATTTTTCTTTCTCTTTTTGTTGTTTTTATGAGTGTCAATATCAATACCAGTGTGTTTCAGATAAAAGACTACTAATCTAATAAACCCTCTAACCAAGTTCTCACCTAAGGATGGAATTTTTTGGTCTGTTTTTTTTTTCCCCCCCATTCAGTCAACATGCTAATATTCACATAATCCATTCCAACTCTTCTCACACTTCTTAACAATAATGCTACGTTCATACGTACAGTGATTTTATCTGCGAGTCTCCTGCCGCTGTACTATTAAATACTGCTAATACTTCCCATAGTAATAATGTTTATCAGTGGGTGGAGCATCTAGCATTCCACTTCACAAAATATATCATTTTTATTTTTTCACTAATATGAAAACTTCCATAAAATAAGATTTGGAGTTTGTGTATAAAATTCAACAAAGTATATCTGGATCATATACGTACAAGATGAAGGAGAAGCAGTGTGTACTCTACTGTCTTCACTTCCATCGGTAGTCCCTGTACTTCATACTTGCTCCATATTTGCATAAAGTTAAACGGTCTTACGATCGATCTCTGAGATCTCGGGTCACTACGTCTCTGCGAGTTTCTGTATAGGTTAACGTAGTGTAAGTCTTACTGTGTGTGTGTTTGGAGAAGGGAGTATGTTTTATATCTTAATGAAGACCAAATGTCCTCATAAAGATATTAGTATCTGACAGTGTTTATAGGGACATTTGGCTGGTCCTGACTAGTAACTTTAAAATCCTTTCTTTCTTTCTTTCTTTCTTTTCTTATTGATTTATTTGTATTAAACAAAAACAAAATGTATTATATTTTTATTAAATTGTAGCCTTTTAGGAAAGGAAAATATAAAGGAGACAAAAGGTTTCCTTTTATCTACTGATGTTACTGTTAGAGTTGAAATCAAGTGTGGTAGAAATAATAAGCTGTAATAGAACACTATAAGCATATAGATCAGCTTTCTTTGTTATTTTATTAGATTTGTAATTTGATGAGAAGGTATTTAGCCCAAATATTTGAACTAAGAAAATCAGACATAAGTAAGGGGACATAATTGAATTAAACAGAAAAAGCAAGGTAAATATGGGAAACCACAGTGATGTTGAATTCTCTAATCTGATTGGACAGAAGGTGGTGATTCATTTTTTTTGTATCATCAGCTCTGAAAGTCGTTCTAGCTGTAAAACAAATCATATGCTTATTTCTTTAGCGACAACAATAACATGCTCATGGAGCCTGGTTTAAAATATGTGGAAATGTTTTCTGATATGATGAATTGTTCTCTAAGGAGCTTGATTCCTGATATACGAAAGTCTCCAGAAGAGTTTTTATTTGTTTTTAATTAAATTATTTATTTTTTAGTAGAAAAACAGGGTCTGATGAAGAAACAGCTAACTACTCTACCATTATACATTTTCTTATTCCAGGGTTCTGGTTTCAACTCTGAGCTCAGGTTACTGTATTGTGAGTCCTTCAGGGTTCACTGGTTTCCTCCAATTACCAGAACCAATCTGAACTGATTACAGCTACAAATAATTTGTTAATCAAACACATCTTAAACTTTCAGTACCTGGTTCATGAGTTGCAATTGTCCTGCTTTTACACTCTTGATCCAATGAATCATTTAGAGGTGTTATAATGGAAAGAAATCTGGAAATATTATAGCTGGGAAACATTAAATTATGCAGATCCGAGCTTCTCAAGGCTGAAGGTTGTTAACTGTATGCCATATGGTAACAACAGGAATCATAATTTTTGATGTAGCATCATTTCTCCTAAGCATCTGAATAATCCTATTCTTTGCTCAAGGTCCCGTTAAGATACTTCGGCCACCAATCAATTTCTTTTTATTAATTTTAAAATCTTTTTATTTGAACCCATATTATCAAATACAAAATAGTATAACCGAGAAACGACTAAAAATAAAACATATATATATATATATATAAAAATATATATATATAAATATAAAACATATATATAATCCAGTATTCCATATATATAATCATATATATAACATAAACATATATATAATCCAGTATTATATATATATAATTTCTGTTCATTTCAAGGTTTAATTTAATATTCCACACAGATGTTGCTCTAAATGCCATGTAACCGATTTTACACAGTAAAAAAAGAATCTGATAGTGGGAGGGTCAGTGGGCGGAGCCACAACATTATAAAGGTAAGTGGGAGGAGCTAGCAGTGACAACTTAGTGAATTTTAGGGCCCGTTTAAACAGTTTATAAGGTAATAAAGAAGAAAAATTACAACTACAGCTTTTAATAGCTTCCCATCTAGCATCACAGTCTTGTCCAAGGTGTGTATTCTAGTCCAAGGTGTGATAAATGAATAAAAGCACTTTCTCTTAGCCACATCCTGCCATAATGACATATTTCCCAATCTTACAATATTATCTGGGATACATCAAGACATGTTAGTGTTCACATTACAATAGCGAATGTCTGTACATGTTCCTCTGAGTGTGGTTTGAGTTGAACAGATCAACAAACCTAGAAAATCCAGTTACAGTACTTAAGACTGACTGCTTGTGGTTCGGCCATTCAGGACGTTAGCATTATTGCTAGCTTAAAATTATCCATGAGGTTTGATTTTGCATATTTATGAATTCTAAATTGCATAGTTATGCATATTACTATTATGTCAGGGTATAAATTATGTGCGTAGTGTATTAACACAAAAATGTTAATAAGACGTGCACTTATTTAAACAAAAAATGAAGATTGGAATGTTGGAGACAATGTATGCATCAAACTCTCACAGCTTTGTTCACATGGCACTAGAGAAAATAATCCAAGCAAGCTGACTAAACTCTGGTGCATAAGGCATCTTTTAAACTAACCCAAGCACACTGTCTTTTTATTTTTAAACATTTAAAAAAAAATTACCACATTCAATTTGCTAAAGCTAGCAGCATCACATTACGTGCTTTTGATTGGTGGTGTGTGAGAAATGGCTAATACTTACTGTTAGTAAAAAAAAAAAAACATTATAGAATACTAATGGTCTTTTCAATAACCGCAAGTATAAGTCTAGTACAAGTTTGAAATAAACTTCATACACTAAATGACAGAGTACATAGTGTGTCATGTCAGTTCTTAGTGTGTAGTACATCATTTGGTACTCAGCGATGGTTCTGGTTATGTGGCACCGAAGAACAGCCATATGTTTCTATATTTTGAACCACAGTTGAGCACAAAGCTCACATGCAGGTTGTGTTTGTTTATAGGATGGCAAAGACGAGATAAAGGATGAGGGATTCTCTGGCTGCTTCCTCCCGACACCTATCCCACATTCCTTTCACCTAGCAGGTGCTTCCAGCAGTCTGAGCTACACCATGCCGTCTAGAGCTCTCACACACAGGCGAGTTCACTTCCTCTTGACACTCGACATCTGGCAGTGTACATCATGATTTACAGAATGTACGTCAGTTAACAGTAAGGTAATCTAAAACACTGCGTGCTCGTTTTTTTTTGCTCCTCGTTTACAAATCTCGGAATGGTTTGGCCCCCCCTTATCTCAGTGAGTTACTGAGTATCAACCTAATAGATCCCTTCGGTCTTCCAAGCAGGATATATTGTTTACGTTAAGTCGAGGCTTAAGTGCAGGGGAGATTGTGTTTTTTGTATTGCTGCCCCCAGGCTCTGGAACGCCTTGAAACTGTCCATTAGACAAGCCTCTTCTCTAAATATTCACAAGCCTCTTCTCTAAATATTTTTAAGTTCAGGCTAAAGACATTTTTATTTCCAAAAGCATATGGCTGATGGGATGTTTGTACGATTTTCTGTTTGTTTGTTTGTTGTGTTTTTTGTTTTGTTTTTTCTGTACTTATTGATCTAATGGAAAGCACATTGGTCGACGGACGTTGAAATTATTCGTGCTATGTAAATAAATTGTCATTGTCATTGTCATTGCTCCACAGGCCCTATTTATCCTTAGATGTCAGGACGAAGTCAGGAGAAGGTCTGATCTTCTACATTCCTGCCGAGCAGGAAAAGTATCACCTGGCTCTTTACGTGTCCAAGGGAAGGATCCGATTATCAGTTGGCCGTCAGAGGGAAATCTTTAACCGGGAGAAGTACAACGATGGAAAGTGGCACACGGTTAGAATTCTACTGGGTATTAATTATTTTTGTTCCTGGACAGCGTATTTGGGTTTAAATTCAATTTAATTCTGTTTTATTTGTATTGTGGCAGCTTTACAGAAATACACAAAAAAATCAGGAAATACATGTTAAATTTATTCCTAATGAGAAAGCCATAGGCAATGTTGGCAAGGAAAAAACTCCCTTAGGTGATATAAGGAACTCTTCATCTGGCTGACAGTGGATAATGTAAATAAAATATTTTCCTTTCTATAACGTCATACGATATGGTCAAAAATACGGTCTATCCTTTTCACTGATGTAGAGTTGAGTATAAAGGCGTCTTCATAAAGAGTGGATGTGGATAGCAGCAGTTATGAACCATGGGGTTCATCCTCAGCAGCAGCTAGTGGTTAGAAAAAAAAAAAAAGATGAGTCTCCTGGTACTAGTAGGGCATCGAGATAGATCAGGTAGGTTTGGAGAGTAGAAGGAGACAGGAACACTCATATCTCACCGGTAGCATGTAGAGAGAGAGAGAGAAAGAGAGATCAAGAGAAAGAGAGAGAGAGGGAGAATGTTAAGTGTACTTTCTCAGCTATTAAAGGGGTTATAATAGATATCTTTTGAGCAGGAACTAATCAGGCTTACAGTAGTTTGTCTTGTAATTTGATAAGAGTAATTAAACAGGGAATAAATACAGCTGATATTTAGACATTTCCGGTAAATAAACTAGTCAATACAATAGTTGGCCATAAAGACAAAACTGCATTAAGGATGCAACACACAAGGGTCTAAGAAAATGATGAAAAACACAGAACAGGTGAATGATCTCCCTGCAGGTAACACTAAGTCTGGAGAAGCGCAGGTTTCGCCTGGTGATTGACGGTCTGAGGGCTCAGGATGGAGTGCTGAATCCAGGAGAGAGCTCGTCTATCCAGCTGAGTAGAGCTGTTTACCTGGGCAGCCCTCCAGCACACACACACTCTGATCTGAAGGTGATTTAACACATACTGTTTAGTGTTTAGTCTCGGTAAATCACTCGGACCAAATGATGTACAGTAAATATGTAAATGACTTGATAAAGGGTTTTGTAACAGTGAGAAATGGTCTCATTTCTAGTGGAAGATCTTGCCGGTGCACGGCGTGGTCGGGTGTGTCCGTAATCTCAGGATGAACGGCTCATCCATAGCAGCACCAGCAGTGAATCGTGGTGTGGGTCTGTGCTTTGAAGGGCAGATGAAAAGCGGGGCATACTTCTCAGGGCAGGGAGCTCATGTCATCATTGGTAAGTCAACCTCATTGAACGCACCACTGCATAATTATGTTAGACGAATCTAGATACGTTCGTTTGTTTTGGGCTGTTACTGTTTTTGAATCAATAAAAAAAAAAGAAAACATTTTAGAATAAAAAGCTTTAAATGTGACCTCTGATATGTCATACAGAAAGCTTTTTGTGACATAGGGGTTTGGTTTTTGTGTAGATGAATCGTTTGTATTGAGACAGAAGTTTGAACTCGTGTTCGAGTTGCGTCCCAGTAATCAGAGCGGCCTCCTGCTGCATATCGGAAACCTCGACCATCATCTCACCGTGTTCATGAGGAAAGGAGAGGTGAGCGCTGTCTTTCATTTTATACTCAGATGTGGACATAACAGTCCCTATGTAATCCCTGCAAATGTCAGGGCTTTACACCACTTTGTTCCTGTGTTTAGTTCCTTTGTTAAATATTCATTCATTCATTCATTCATTCATTTTCTACCGCTTATCCGAACTTCTCGGGTCACGGGGAGCCTGTGCCTATCTCAGGCGTCATCGGGCATTGAGGCAGGATACACCCTGGATGGAGTGCCAACCCATCACAGGGCACACACACTTTCATTCACTCACACACTCACACACTACGGACAATTTCCCAGAGATGCCAATCAAAATACCATGCATGTCTTTGGACCGGGGGAGGAAACCGGAGTACCCGGAGGAACCCCCCCGAGGCACGGGGAGAACATGCAAACTCCACACACACAAGGCGGAGGCGGGAATCGATCCTCAACCCTGGAGGTTTGAGGCGAAAGTGCTAACCACTAAGCCAAGGTGCCCCCCCCGGACTTCAGTCTTACTGTTAATATTATTAGTAATTCCAATGAAATGATCAGGGATATAAAAAGACTTCAAATATACCTAATATACAATCCGGTGAACTGCTGTGGTTACTGGGAATTGTTGTCTGGGGTGTTCATGTTTGTAGGCCGCAATGAGTTCTGGGAGGTGGAGTTCCTGGGCCTGACACTAGCGCTTATCTAAACACATTGATCATTTATGAAGTAAACTTCCAATAAAGACTGATCAACCATAACAAACCTCCTGCTTAATATTGTGTGGTTGTACCAAAAGCATGGACACAACAAGACCTCTGAAGGTATCAAGCACCAAAACACTATCAGTGGAAACTTTAAGTCCTGGAAATTGTGAGGTGGAGCCTCCATGGATCAGACTTGTTTGTCCAGTGCATCCCACAAACACACCATCAGATTGAGATCTGGGGGATTTACAGTAGAGGTCAAGTCAACATCATATTCCTCAATCCATTCCTGAACATTTTTTACAGTGTGACACTTTCAGGGATCCTGATAAACGTTCCGATGCTCGCATGCCCATTGTAGGAGCTTTTAGTGGTATACAGAAGTCAGCATGGGCAGTCTGACTGGTCTGCAGCTACGAAGCTTCATAGACAGCAAGCTGTGATGCTGTGAGTGTTTATTCAGCAACTTGTGCTACAGAAGCTCTTCTGTGGGATCAGACCTGACAGGCTAATTTTCGTTCCATACATGCATCAGTGAGCCTTGGGTGAACGGAGTAACTGTCCACCTACATATGACCTGCACGGACGATAAAATAGCCGTGTAGTGACAGTGTAGAAACTGATTATATTCCTCCAGCATTCCGAAGTAACAACACCTCCTCAAGCATGTAGGACTGTAGCGATATTAGGAAAGGAGGAAAAGATAAGACAAGGACGTATGTTACTGATCTTTGGCTTGCAGGTGGTGGCTCAGGTGAATAACGGGGGAGGAGGATTCAGTGTGTCTGTTCAGCCCAAGCAGACTCTGTGTGACGGCATGTTCCACAGAATAGCAGGTAAGTCCAAGTCGTTCCACCTGATGCTATATATAGTCTTAAATTAGACCTGATTTTTTATGTTTTTGGATTTCAGTGATGATGAAATTATTCTCCTCTCTGTTAGTTATCCAGCAGAACAATGTGGTAGAGATGCACGTGGACACAGAGGGCAAGTATACGATCGGCCCCGGCTCCTCTTCTCCTACGCAGGACAGATTCCCTGTTTATGTGGGCGGTGTTCCAGGTAACTGTATTAAACTGATTAATACTTATTAGTAAAAACTGGTAATAGTCAAAAATCAAAGTTTGTTTCATAGATTTATTTACATTTATAGCATTTTGGAGATGCCCTTATCCATCATAATTACATTAAATAAGTATCCGTTAAGTATCTAACACTTACTTTGGTAGTTTCTATAAAATAATGTTTATTAATAATATAATAAAAATTATTCTCATCAGCACTTTTCATGTATATATGTAAATATAAATATAAACAAATTGGTTAATAATTTTCTGTCTTTTCTTAAAGATTATTATTATTATTATTATTATTATTATTATTATTATTATTATTATTATTATATTTATTTATTTTTTTTCAATCAACAGTAATTATTTTATTAGAAATATCACAAAATGTATTTTATAAGAGCACTTTATAACAACAACAACAACAACAACAACAACAACAACAACAATAATAATAATAATAATAATAACTGGTTCATTTGGTAGTTTCTATAAAAACACTATTTATTAGTAATGTGTTGCTTTATTCAGATTCGTTTTTGTTGTATAAATATTTTTCATGAGCACTTGTGTTTTTTTTTTACTTTATTTTAATAGATAATTTGTTAGAATCAACACACGCATTTATTTCCAGGCGCACTTTAACAGTAAGTATGTATGTGTTTAGTTGGTAGAGTGCTGAGAATGTTGATTTGTGTCACTGACATAAAGGGTAACGTGGTGGTCATGTCACCATACAGTATGAACAGTTTTAACATTAAGCAGTACATTGTTGTTATTTTTTCTGTTTTGCAGATCGCCAAAGGTTCCCGTTCCTCCCTGTTACCGAATCCTACGCTGGATGTCTCCAAAACATGGTCTTTAACAGGGACGTCGTGGTGTTTGAGAAGCTCTCCACTGTATTCGGGCCTGTAAACATGCGAGAGTGTCCAGCTAATCTGAGAGCGCCGTCTCCACAGTGAAGTCATTTCCAGTGCTTTAAGATTATATGTATGTGTGTAAGAACAGAAGTCATGACTGAAATGTCAGTGTTTCCTGTTTTCCTTTTCTAGTCCCCAATCCAATAGCTTTGTGTTCACTGTTAGACACAAAAGTCACATACTACTAAAGACACTAGCTGTATCTTCTAATCGGGTTATTTTCATTCAGTATGGACCTGAAGCGTAATACTGGCTATTTATTTACTAGCCGGTCTTGTTTGCACACAATTATTTAAAAAACAACAGGTAATATTTAATTTTTATTAAGTGAAATGTCTGCATTGTACTGTACTGTAACTTCTGACCATTGTAATGTTTACCAGCTGATTTACATTTCTCTGAACTGTATTATATCATCAAATCTGGTGTAAAAACTTCTTGGATAAAATAACGGACCATTTATTATTATTATTATTATTATTTTGTAATACTAATCGTGGTGATGCTTGTCATTTGTCTAGAATTAAAGGAATTTTTCCTCACACAGTTCTGCACTTCAGCACTGGTTTCTCTAGTAATTTCAATAGCGGCCATTTAATACTTTTAAATTCTTTATAAATGAAGATTATCTAAAGCGTTTGACTTGTACCGGTGTGATTGTATGCGGTTAGTCGATCAGATCCACAGCGATTTCTTTTAAAGTGAATGGTGAGTATTATGGCTATACTGTAGATATTTCAATATTCAATTTCTTTGTATTGGGGCTTTAAACAATTTACATTGTCTCAAAGCAGCTTTACATTAGTATAGAAACAAATTCCAAATTTTTAAAGTTTAATGTTATGATTATATCTCCAGAAATGATCCCTAATGAACAAGACTGAGGTGACGGTGGTGAGGAAAAACTCCCTGAGATGATATGAGGGAGAAACCGTAAGAGGAACCAGACTCAGGAAGGAACCTCAACCTCATTTTGGTGACACTAGACAGGAAATAATGTCAATGTAAATAATATCCTATCTACAACGGTTTGTAGTCGAGTGGAATTAAACCACCAAGAGCTCGTGAGGAACTGATCGATAGGTCAGGGTTCATTACAGCACAAGACACAAGAGTAGTTCAAAAGTGTTCAATAAACCACAACTTTCCTCAACACGTAAATTGTTTATTTTTCCCTCAAACAGGAAGTCAAGAACAGCACTGACTGATATAATAAAGTACGTGTTTCTGCAGAGCATGACGAAACCAAAAACTAATTTTATAGCTGCATCCACCGGGTTGAATCTATTCATGTGTACAGAATATACTGTAACTGTGCACTTTCTAGTCCTAATACTGCAGTTCACCATTTTATCCAGTTAACATGAATCTTTTTTTCCTGTTCGCTCAGAACACAAAACAAACCATTTAGAATATTACACCACTGAACAGTACAATAACTGGGTAACAGTCCGGTACTCCGCTTTGTACGATAGGTAGAATAAGGACATGGCACAGAGAATTCTTTGGAAGTGTAAAAATAAACATTATTTCTAAAAAAAAAAAAAAAAAAACCTGTAAAAATGTATTTGTTATGTAATAACCTGCTTGTTACAGTCGCCATGTTTGTAACCATAGAACTGTATGGTTACTTAGATACAGTGTTTAAACACATCCGACTTTATTTACTGCACAATTAAATATTCAACACAAATCATATCCAAATCACGGTAAAAATTTTCAGTATAATTACAATCTGAGTAACTAAGTGCTCGTCTAGTAACCTGCTCATTTTTACCAAGAAATGACCTTAAAGCTTCCTATACCGACGATACGAACTTACGACGTACCAGAAAACTAAAGGTCACCTTTCGAATTTGTTGGTAGAAGAAGAAATATTTCAGGATTTTCGGGACGGTCGATCAAATAATATCAAGATCTCAAAGAAGACACTTTACTTTTTAGGCTTTGGTATGAAAACAAAAACAAAACAAAACTATTTAGCTGCCCTGGTTACTAGCTGCATGAGTGAATTAGAATTTTTATACAACCCACGTTTTACGAGGTGCAATCGGTTATGATTTGGCAACTTTTTTTGTGATGTGCAAAGCTTTAAACTCACATGCGTGACCAGGCATCACATTACTGACCACTATACCACAAGAGAGCCAAAAAAAAACAAAACGATTCACATTCATTTCAAACCTATATTTATAAACTGCCTGAACTAAATTAGTACTGCTTTTGAGAATTTCACAGGCACTAGTGTAAACATACCTCATTACCAAAAGTCATAAATCGTGTGCTTTGAGACGAACTCCAAAATGTAACTCAGCTGTAACTTATCTTCCTGATGGAATATTTCACAAAGCGAAACTGGCCGTTTCCTGTTTCTCATCGAAAATAAAAATATAAGGTGCGCTTAGGAAGGGAAAAAAACAAAACAAAACAAAACCCATGACCAGTCCATGATGAATGGTACTAGTCCGAGTCTGCGCTCCTGACTTTCTTCCTCGTTCCTGTTGGTCTGAGAAGGGAGGTTTCCTTTAGAGGAACGCGTTAGTGTGGAGACGTCGCCGCGAGCGAAGCTAAAGCCGAGTGGATTCGCACGTGGAGCCTGTTCTCAAAATCGTACGCTGAGAAGTCCTCCTGCGGAAAACGACACGGGATGTTGGATCAGTTTAATCATAAAGATCATAATATTCCTCCAGGGCAAAACCCTTAAACTTATTCATCAGGATATAAAATGTATTGATTTCTAAATAATAATTCACTCTCTGATCGTGTTTAACATTCGATCTGTTTGTAATGGGTTTGATCTGTTAAGAGTTGCCTTTGGTGTTGAATTAGAGTACAAAATAAATAAATAAATAAAATAATATATACAGTATATATTTTTTTGTCCAATAGGTTTCCCTTGGCATCCCTAATAAAGTCGCTGATGTGAAACCTGTACTTATTTAATTACGGGTAAGTCCCAGAGTAAAACATTATATTCAGTATATTCATTACAGAGCTCCTGAAACGCTCCATAGTTTTTGCTATATTCTGTCAGAATTCCTCCATCCCACAGTCTGAATACATCTGATCTAAAATGGCCTAATGTTACACTAGGGTATAGCTGTGTTTATCCCCATATTTATTTATTTATTTATTTATAACCCTTAGGGAAAAGACGACGATAAACCGCCAACTAGATTTCTCCCGAGATACGATTACGTCATGAGAAAACTGCTAAACTGCATTCGAGTCGTGATGACGATAAAACCAGAAGGAAGAAATATACTAATGCACGGTCTCTCCATTCATTCCCTTCATTCATTCTCTACCGCTTATCCGAACTTCTCGGGTCACCGGGAGCCTGTGCCTATCTCAGGCGTCATCGGGCATCGAGGCAGGATACACCCTGGACAAAGTGCCAACCCATTACAGGGCGCACACACACACTCTCATTCACTCACACACTCACACACTACGGACAATTTTCCAGAGATGCCAATCAACCTACCATGCATGTCTTTGGACCGGAGGAGGAAACCGGAGTACCCGGAGGAAACCCCCGAGGCACGGGGAGAACATGCAAACTCCATACACACAAGGCGGAGGCGGGAATCGAACCCCCAACCCTGGAGGTGTGAGGCAAACGTGCTAACCACTAAGCCACCGTGTCCCCCAGGACTTCAGTTATTACTGTTAATATTATTTTAGTAATTCCAATGAAATGATCAGGAAAATGAAATGTCTTTGCTCTAATATACCTTGGCTTGAAGAAGCAGAGCTCTTCCTTTGGCTGTAGTCTGAAAAGCAAAATAAACTACAATGTTAATCTCCAGACAGATTAAATATCTGCACCTTAAAATACACAATATTTTAGTTGTTGATGCAGACTAATACTCCGGTGAGCTTTAGATAATGCATTGTGAGATCAGTCTACCTACAAATACACACACACTCACGCACACACACTCGCACGCACTCTCGCACACACTTGCCTCAGGATTTTCCACGAGTACACATCCCAGCTCATAGAGCGAATACGGCTGCACGTACGAGTTACTGACCCGCCCTTCTTCGTCGTTAAAAGCCATCTGAAAACACTGCAGCACAGAAAAACAAACATTTACACTGTACATTTATGTTTAAAAAAAAAACAAACAAAAAAAAAAAAAGACGCAAAGCGGCGTGTCTTATGTCAGATACGCGCACTGTACAGTATATCAGACGTTAACATGCATCCGTCAGTGTTTTGTACCTGTATCGCGTTTGCGTTGTCTCCCAGGCTTTTGTGCACGGCCCCCAGCAGGAGCTGTTTCAGTCCACAATACGACGAACCTCCCATCTGCTGAAGAACTGAGGCACGAACAATGAACAGTGAAATTCGGCATTTCCATTGCACATTAGTAGAAAGTAGAAGTCACTTGTATGAGATTTTTTTTTTCTCTTCGTATTGTGTGATTAACCTTCGATCATGAGCTGCAGCTTGGCACTGGAGCAGTTAGCAAGAGCTTTCCAAAGGTACAGAACCTCGATGGAAGCCATTGTACATCGCTCTTTTGTAGGCCTGGGCTTAATCAAATCCTCAGCCTAGTCTCACACACACACACACACACACACACATACACACACACACACATTTTACTGATCATGTTTTCTGTATGACTTTCCCCCGACTCAGATTAATCTCAAATTAAATCCTATTCAACCTATTACGATCTTTTCAACAGGAATTGAACACCCCATGTTACATTTACCTTCCTCATGGAAAACTGCTCAATCTGATTGTGTTTCCTCTTTAAAAGCCGAGCCACATCTTTCAGTACGCTACAAGCTCCGTCCAGATCTCCCGCGGCTCCCTGACACACTGAAATATGAAACATTATAATGTGTTGTAAACTCTCTCATTATCTCGTCCCTGTTATTGAGGTTTCTGTTTATAATTTAGAGACTCTTTACCTCCAGTGAGATAGGAGTAGTAGCACTGGGACCAGCGTGACTCCGTCCTCAGACGGTCGAACGCTTTGTACGCTTCAGAGAAACTCAGTTCGATCATACTGCACCAACCTGCAACGCATCAGCACTGTGTAAACCTGAGAGCTCTGAAAGGGCTCGGTCAGTTGTTTTCAGAAATCGGTAACTGACTGCACTTTTAAAACGAAAAAGAAAGTGAGGCAGTCAGTAGGTCACATTGGTCAGTCGATCGATCGGTCAGTCATTAAATCTGTAAATCAGCCGTGTGGTCAGTCAGAAAGTCAATCAGTCAGTCAGTCTATCCGTTTGTAAATCAGACAGTCAGTCAATATGTCGCAAAGTCAGTCAATCTCTCAGTGACTTACTGACTAATTAACAAAGTCAGTTATTCTGTAAGTCAGTCAGTCAGCTTATCCCGAACTACCTTGGGTCACGGGGAGCCTGTGCCTATCTCAGGCGTCATCGGGCATCGAGGCAGGATACACCCTGGACGGAGTGCCAACCCATCGCAGGGCACACACACACTCTCATTCACTCACACACTACGGACAATTTTCCAGAGATGCCGCATGTCTTTGGACCGGGGGAGGAAACCGGAGTACCCGGAGGAAACCCCTGAGGCACAGGGAGAACATGCAAACTCCACACACACAAGGCGGAGGCGGGAATCAAACCCCCAACCCTGGAGGTGTGAGGCGAACGTGCTAACCACTAAGCCACCGTGAACCCCGTCAGTTAATCAGTCAGTCAGTAAACCAGTAAGTCAGACAGTCAATTAATAAATCAGTAAGTCATACTGTGAGTCAGTCAAATAATCAGTAATTCTGTCAGATGGTCAACAAATCAGTAAGTCAGTCCGTAAGTTATTTGTTACTTCAGCCAATAATTCAGTCAGTAGGTCAGTCGGTTAAAATGCATGTCAGTACATCTCGCAAACCAATCAGTGATTCAGTGAGTCAGCTAGGCAGCAAGTCAGTACTTGTACTTTAAGTCAGTCCATCATTCAGTCAGTAGTATGTCAGTCCTCAGATCAGGCAGGCAGGCAGTTAGTCAGAAGCACTTGCAATGTTAAAGCTATTTAGAAAGTCGGTCCTTACGTCTGTCTGTAAACAAGTAGGTAAGTATGTTTAAATCAATTTAAACAGCTTATTCCGTCCTTAAGTCAGTTAGTAAGTCAGTCGCTCTGTCTTTCAGTCCTTTTAAAACGGTGTAGAACGCAAGACAGTCCGTCAGTGAGTGAGTAAGTCAGTGGATCCTTGCACATTGAAAACGTTTTCAAAAGCCAGTCCTCGATTCATTCATCCGAGATGTCCGTCAGTAAGTCAGCAGGTAATGTGTACAGTTTAGAATGTCAATCAGACTATCAGATAATTAGTAACTCTGTAAGTCACTCATTCATTCGGTCGCTCCATCAGTCAGTCATTCGGTCGCTCCATCAGTCAGTCAGTCGCTCCATCAGTCAGTCAGTCAGTCGCTCCATCAGTCAGTCGTTCCATCAGTCAGTCAGTCAGTCGCTCCATCAGTCAGTCAGTCGCTCCATCAGTCAGTCAGTCGCTCCATCAGTCAGTCGTTCCATCAGTCAGTCAGTCAGTCGCTCCATCAGTCAGTCAGTCGCTCCATCAGTCAGTCAGTCGCTCCATCAGTCAGTCATTCCATCAGTCAGTCAGTCAGTCAGTCAGTCAGTCAGTCAGTCAGTCAGTCAGTCAGTCACTCACTCAGCAGAAACATGAAAAAAAAAAGAATTGTGTATCATGTGTTTGAGCTGTACCGGTACAGAGTGGCTTACCGATCTCGTAGAGACAGATGTGCTGGATTTCCCTTTGTTCTGAAGACAGCTCCAAGGCAATGTTAAAGCATATTAAAGCCCTGCTGATCTCACACTGATGACGATACACAGCACAGAATGGTGCACCAAACCGATTAGACAACGCAAACTCTGCAAAAAGCTTATAGAGCACGGAGGTGCTTGGATATTATCTCACCTCGAGCCGCAGCACTCGTCCTTTAAAGAAGATGAAGAGTGAGGAGTCTGGATATTCGGCTTCCTTCTTCCGAAGTATGGCTTTCGCAGCCTGAAGTCCGGCTTCTGTTTCAGAGCCGTCGAGGGCAAAGAAGGGCTGCACGACCGTGTGGTACCACAACAGGGCCAGTCTGAGGACACACACAGATCACGATCACTGTTACACAATAACATATCGGTTCTAAAACGGCTTCAGACCCACCCGCCCCCACCCCATCACCTGGTAAACCAATGATGCATTTGCATACATGTATGCATGTGTGTATGGGCAAAATGCTGACTTTCATCTAGGTGTGAATGAAATATGGCTACTCAGTTACTGACCATACACACTTCTCTGCAATGAAATTGTGCCACGTTGTTCTGGCATGTTTGTTTGTGTACACGTACTCACGTAGAGAGCGGGGCCTTCATGTCCTTACTTTCGCTAGAGTATGTAAGGGCGTCAAGCCCCTCCTGCCGTGAGCCGGGGAATCCCAGCAGGTTAATGATCCTTAGCAGGTGAGGAGGCACCATAGAGATGCAGAGGTGGAACAGGCCGTAGCCGAAGCTGACCGAACCCTTGAGTCGACTCAGGGACTCTGCGGTCACGCTGTAATCGAGCCGGGGCTGAGATTTCGGCACGTGCTTGGGCCGACCCGAGGAAGCTTTGTGGTCGTCGTTAAGCTTATTGGGATCGTGTGAGACTGGAGCCGGTGAACAGTGATCTGGACTGGGTTCAGGTTCACTGGAGCAGACTGCTGCGGGATCATGCATTGAGACATTATGATTCTGACTGGTTTGATCAAAAGAAAGTGCCCCCTGTGGTGCCGAGCTCCTCCTCTGGCACACTTCCTGCAAGCGGGTGATCTCGTTGTAGCACTTATTGTACATTTTCCAGGCCTTGCGGAGGATCCAGCCTGCTTTAATGTATCCTGTGCAAACAGGACAAAAAGTTTTGTACTTTTAAACCGTTAAAACAGACGATGCTTTAATATGTGGTTTGATATTCCTTTTAAAATCTCAAAAAAAATAAAGCACAAACCTGAGAGCTCCTGTCTGACGAAGGACAGCACAGAAAGATAAACCTGACAGTCAGCCACGATGATGAGCCTCTGAAGACGCTCGATGACGGTCATCTCTGACCTCCGACCCTCCGTATGCTGGAAAACAGAAGTGTGAATTCTGGAGGGAATTTCACAGCTTAGCGAGAAAGCAGAAGTGACTGTTTAAAAAATGGAAGCACACGGATATTTCGCTCGGTTATAGTTCTTTAAATCGCATCCGATTCCTTCCTTTTCTGTCCCTCGATTAGGAGTGGCTTTGAAATAAAATCTAAATAAATAAATAAGTAAATAAAGTTAACAAAACCCTTCTTCATTCAAAGAAGGGGGGATTTTTTTATTTTTATTTATCCAACTTTAGTGTAAATCAGGTGTGTGTGTGTGTGTGTGTGTGTGTGTGTGTGTGTGTGTCTGTGTGTTTTTAAATATTGGTGCCCACAAGTTGGCCATTCTGGTCTTGTGAGAACATCCGCCTGGGTCCCTAAAAACCTCGAGCTTTAAGGCTACAGGGGACTAAAACTACAGGCATTATGGAAGATCCTCCCAAGGACAAGATGACAAACTTGTGTTCTGTCAGAACAATTCATGTCTGTTGAGGAATGAAGGTCTGTCACATAGCTGCAGGTAACATGAGATGATATTACACAGAAGAGCTTTGTATATAAAAATACTTTCACTTTTATTCCTGACTCGAGAGAAAACTCGGGTTTAAGTGTATATCTGTGTGTATATCTGTGTGTGTGTGTGTGTGTGTGTGTGTGTGTGTGTGTGTGTGTTTCATTTGGGAACGAGTGGATACATCGATGTCTGGCTCCAACAAGAATTCTATGAAAGTTACAGAGAAAGAACTGGTATCTAGTGCATGTTGTATAACTGAGTGGCATAAACGTTTACAGAAACCTTCAGAGGAACCTTCAGAGGAATCCTCAAAGAAACCTTCAGAGGAACCCTTAGAGGAATCTATAGAGGATCCTATAGAGGAACCTTCAGTAGAACCTACAGTGGAACCTATAGAGGAACCTTCAGAGGAACCTATAGAGTAACCTTCAGAGGAACCTTCAGAGGAAGCTATAGATGAACCTACAGTGGAACCTATAGAGGAACCTTCAGAGGAAGCTATAGAGGAACCGTCAGTGGAACCTTCAGAGTCGTTCTTTGGAAGTCACATAGTGAACAACTTTGCCCTCAATTCACTGTGTGGACAAGACGAAACAAAGGGAATTCTCTCTTCCCCAAAAATCAAATGAGCTCGAGATCAACGCCGTGCTGCATGAAGACCTTTTTCCTGATCAGACGATGTGCTGCCGTTTGTGCGTCGATAAACTGCTTTTAGATTTAATTTTTGTGGACAAAGTTTAGACTTTTCAAACCTGTACAGTAAACACACTGGTATATCAGTTGATCAGAGAGTTGTGTGAGAGTTGTGCGAGAGTTGTGTGAGATTTGTGCGAGAGTTGTGTGAGAGTTGTGCGAGAGTTGTGCGAGAGCTGTGCGAGAGTTGTGCGAGAGTTGTGCGAGAGTTGTGTGAGAGTTGTGTGAGAGTTGTGCGAGAGCTGTGCGAGAGTTGTGCGAGAGTTGTGCGAGAGCTGTGCGAGAGTTGTGCGAGAGTTGTGCGAGAGCTGTGCGAGAGTTGTGCGAGAGTTGTGCGAGAGTTGTGCGAGAGTTGTGCGAGAGTTGTGCGAGAGTTGTGCGAGAGCTGTGCGAGAGTTGTGTGAGAGCTGTGCGAGAGTTGTGTGAGAGTTGTGCCAGAGTTGTGCGAGAGTTTCCGTACTAAATTCAGCTCTAATGCTTTCCTCTTACAGCGACAATACATGGAGACGGATTAATTGTCTATTCTCGTTCAGACCGATTCATCGCATGAGACTCGATAACAAATGAACGCTTTACGTTCTTTACAAAACATCCCCTCTTACTCCGAGGAATTACTCACATTCTTCTTGAACTTGTTCTTGATTGTCTCGATCACGCCGGTGCCGTCACTCTCGCACATTCTTTCCGTAGCTCGCAGGTCCTCACACGCCACCTGCATCTTCTCCTCTTCGAACGTCATCATAGCATTCTGGAAAGGAATTTTACAAATGGTTGGCTTAGAAAAAATAACCCCCGTAAACACAATCCGCTTTAATAGGAACACCTGCTCATTAACGCAGTCATCTAATCAGCCAATCATGTGGCAGAAGCACCATATAGTATATCAGACAGATACAGCTCACAAACTTCAGCTCATGTTTACATCAAACATCGGACTGAAGAAAACCTCCTCATTGATAAGACAGATGTAACTGGCCAGATTTGTAGCAGGAAGTCTACAGTAACTCAAATACTCAACTAGTCAGGTCCCGGTCCAGTCCGACGGCGTCAGGACGTCGAAGATTAGAAGGAAAAAAGATCACCTGGTCAGTCTTTTTCAGTCTGTGGCTGAACCAAACTCGCCTCAGATCCTGTTCTCGTGGAAGCTGAAGTGTTCTTCTGTGGTTGTAGCTCATCCACCTCCTCAGCACGGTTGTAAGTTCAGCTGTCAGTTCAGACCGATCAGGTTCGATCTCATGTCATCGACATTGGGTGTGAAAATCCCAAGAGATCAGCAGGTCAAGAAACACTTAAATCAGCATGCACCAATAACCCTACTGAATAGATAACTGCAGGAATGTGCAGATGTACACTAATAAACTGGAGGGTGATAAAATACACCAATAAGGTTAAAACCACTAACGGGTGAACTGAATAACCTTCATGATCTCTTTACAAGGAGTAAGTCGGTGTGTTGGAAGCAGGAAAAATCGGCAAGCGTGAGTATCTGAGAGACGGATTCTGCTGGTTTGACGACTGGGTCTTTAAAGTATGTCCAAAAAAAAGGTGGGTTTAACAGCTATCAGCTTTTAAAAAATAATATATCTGGATGCTTTTTGACTGGAAAAAGTTCTACATCGATGCTTTAAGAGTTTTCCCAAAGATTATACAAGGATTTGGGGTGATGAATGTTACTCAATCTATATCTGTGATGTACAGGGTCAAGGGTTCGGAAAAACTTTCTCCGATCAATCAGAGAAACTTTCTAACTGTCAGCAAACAAAACCATTAACTAAGAATTTCTGTGTTACATGAGCCGGTCAAGCCACTGTCATTAAAGTCGTCACTAGATTCCAGTCTAGATTATTACAAATCCTTACATTTGGACAACATTGTGCTGAAGCGAAACTAGAGCCAGACTTTGCACGAGTGAGACTTCATTTTGAGAAGTACGAGAATGACGTCAAGCCTGACAGACAGCAGTTTTACTAAGGAAGTAGACTTACCAGAAAACTGACAAAACTCGCGCCGAAGCTCATCAGAGGGCTGTAATTCCTGCAACACAAAAAGAAACCAATGCGACGGTCTTATATAAGAAGCACTGTTTTATATCAGGAATCGGTGGGAAAATGAAAGGTTTCTGTTTAAAAATATAAAGCAATACATTTTACCCAACATTCGCATGGACACAATGGTGCATTTGACCGAGAGAGAGAGAGAGAGAGAGAGAGAGAGAGAGAGAGAGAGAGAGAGAGACAGAGAGAGAGAGAGACACACACACAGAGACAGAAACAGAGCGGGACAGAGAGAGACAGAGAGAGAGAGACAGAGAGACACAGAGACAGAGAGAGAGACACAGAGACGAGACACGGAGAGAGAGAGAGAGAGAGAGAGGGACAAAGAGAGAGAGAGAGAGAGAGAGAGAGAGAGAGAGAGAGAGAGAGAAAGAGACAGAGACAGAGGGAGAGAGAAATCTGAACACAGGAACCTCCTCTGAAAAACTGCATGTGAGTTCAGAAGTGTCACACTACGCATATGAGTACTGTAAGGAGTTTATTCTGGATAAAGTCATGATGTACAGTGAACAGTGTCAATCCGTCCTCTTCAGTGTAGGAGATTGTCAGTCACTTCCTCTACTCTAACACACACACACACACACACACACACACACACACACACACACACACACACACACACACACACACACACACGATGGCAATCTTACTGCAGGTTCCGTGAGGCCTGGTTAATTGCTCCGCGTGAAACGCTTCCTGCTGCAAACTTAAATGTCACTTTGCTCATTTACTGCACTGAGAAAGCCACCGCATGCTGGGATACGGCCGTGCTGTCACTACCACACAACTAACACCCACTCTGATCATGCAACGGTGGCCGATTATATGAAAACTCACAATTAGACTGAATTACATGGAAAGAAAATCGTAAAAAAAAGATTATAAATTGGACTAAAAACACTCTTTGAAATCCATATAATAGATGTTTAATGTTTGATTTAGTTTTAGATAGATAGATAGATAGATAGATAGATAGATAGATAGATAGATAGATAGATAGATAGATAGAGACAGTTATACATAGATTTTCTATATATTGTTTCCCTTCATTTTACAAGTCATTCATATTTTACTGTAACTTTATTCTTATTCTAATTTCATTAAATTAGACAAATAAAAAAATAGTGCATGCTGTACTGTGTATGTGACAATATAATTTGAATCTGTATCATTATTATTATTATCATTATTATCATTATTATTATTATTATTATTATTAAGGATGGCACCAATCTGGTACTAGCAAAAAATAAATAAATAGATCATCAAATTCTTTCATCACATTATACTTCATGTACATACACATCATCTCATTGTATTTTATATGTGCAGTGTGGTTTAATTGTGAAATGCATAAAAAAATATTAATAAAAAAAGAAGCAATTTTTAATGAAAAGAATTTCAGATTATTATTATTATTATTATTATTATTATTATTATTATTATTATGTGAGAAGCCCTGATTTACACTAAGCATTTTCATTAAAACAAATATTTATTTGAATTATTTTTATTTAATAAAAATTATTTATTTTTATTTATTTTAATTATTACTATTTTTTAATTATTCATTATTTAATTTCACCAAAACAGAAAGAAAATGTTTTAAAATATAACAACAACAACAACAACAATAATAATAATAATAACTACATTTTTGGAGAAAGTTGAACAAACAAAAGATTAAATTTTAGGACGTTATTAATCAGTTTATTTAAAATCAGGACAATCTTCAGGACTGGAGCTGAGGAAGTATAACTAGTGTGTAGAGGAGACTTGACCTCACCTCACTTGACCTCACCTCACTTGACCTCACCTCACTTGACCTCACCTTTCACTCACCTGTACTTGTGGAAGAGATCTGTGCTCTCTTTAAATCCGTTGTTCAGCAACATGTTAATTCCCCGCAGTGAAAGTTCCGCATCATCGATCTGCTCAGGAAACTCTTCTTCAGCCTCCGCCATCGCGCACAAAAATAAATAAATAAATAAATAAATAAATAAATCACTACGGGGCAATAAAGAGAAATGATTTACCCCTAAAATTATCGCACCATCAGACTCATTTGGAGCACTAAACAAACACAGAGCTCGTAGCAACCGA
This sequence comes from Tachysurus fulvidraco, assembly GCF_022655615.1. NCBI lineage: Eukaryota > Metazoa > Chordata > Actinopteri > Siluriformes > Bagridae > Tachysurus > Tachysurus fulvidraco. Next base: position 42,188,053 of record NC_062518.1, read on the forward strand.
CAGCGAACTGTACACAATTAGGGAACCTATACAAGACACCGGAAGTAAAAGGAAAACGTAAACAAAAGAAGGCGCCGCAAATAGGTTCGCTAATTTCTTCTTTTTTTTTAATCGTAAATATTGTTACAAGAAATAAATTAAAGAAATTATAAAGACGTTCAGCTTCCGCGTTCGCGTGTTGACACCTAGAGTAGAGTTTGCACTTTACAGTACGAAACAGTGGGGTTGTTCGTCTGGGCGTGGCCTACCAAACAACCTGTTTGCCTATTGGCTGGAGTGCAGACGGAAGTTTAAGACTGATCTGAGATCGGTTTATTTAAAAAATAAATAAATAAATAAATAAATAAATAAATAAATAAATAAATAAATAATAATATAGGTACCGGTAAGAAATTATAGCTGACCTCGGATCAACAATGTAATGCAACAACAACAACAACAACAACAATAATAATAATAATAATAAATATTATTATTATTATTAGTAGTATTAGTATTAGTAATATTCTTATTGTATTATTATTATTATTAGTATTAGTATTAGTAGTATTCTTATTGTATTATTATTATTAGTATTAGTATTAGTAGTATTCTTATTGTATTATTATTATTAGTATTAGTAGTAGTAGTAGTAGTATTAGTATTAGTAGTATTCTTATAGTTTTATTATTATTATTATTATTATTATTATTATTATTATTATTATTATTATTATTATAAGCAGGACATATAATACATCAACAGAATAAATAAAACTTTAAACTTTTTTTGCTGTTATATAAAAATAGTCTTCAAAGTCTGCAGCCTAAAGTGTAGTTTGAGTTTTTCTATTATTTTCCATTTGCAATGTTTCATTTAACTTATACCACAATTCGTCAAAGATGATGATGATGATGATGATGATGATGATGATGATGATTTTTGTGTTTCTGTTGCTCTTGTTGCTGTTTTTGGTTTTAGAATATATGTTTTTATCTAATCCATTTTATGTCATGGGATGTCGGTGAAGTTTAAAATGAATCCGTGCGGTTATCAGAGATGCTGTAAAATTAATCGTCACATTCTGACCAATCAGAATCGTGCATTTCAACAGCCATGCAGCGTTTAGCTTGTTTGACTATACCATCTACCACCAGAGGGCGCCAGAGACTGGACCAGAGTGCTCAAGCGTTCATTTAAGCAGGCATTAGTACATTAGATAATCATAATAAGTTATTAGTAATAACAAAACAAATCCGGTAGTGACAACTCTGTCTTGTAAGTTTGCTGAACGTGTTGCTTCTTGATACATTACTTTTTTATGTACTATCACAAACACTAAAGATTATTATTATTATTATTATTATTATTATTATTATTATTATTATTATTATTATTATTATTATTAAATAACAAAAGAAACATCTGCCCATTTAATTGGTCAGTTCAGTCATGAATATGAATTAATAATAAATCATTTGGTGTTGTATATTTATCTGATATACTCATATTTTTAGCTGGATAGAGTCAGAAAAATATACTATATTAAGTATATTAAACTCAGTAAAAAAAAAGTAAATTAAAACCTCTGAATCCTAAAGCAGCAACCGATCCTAAAGTTCAGACAAGTTTTAAGTTCATTTTCAAATTAAACAACCACGAATAATGTTTTAAGAAGGTTTAAATATGTTTTCTTCCTTTTTTCCCCGACATCGTCATCACGATCACGATCGTGATCATCATCATCATCATCATCATCATCATCATCATCATCAACAGGTGTTTTTACTTGTACAGATTTAAGGTATCATTATCAGTTTAACTCTTACAGTACATGCTTCTCAACAGACCCAATTAGTATAATTTAATTTAATTAAGCCTTGAGGCTTTTTTTTTAAATTATGAAGATAAGTAATTAATTCATAATTAATTTGTAATTAATTTTGTTTAGAATCTGTGGAGGATTAATTCAAATTTATTCTTAAGCGTTAATAGATATAATTACTGAATGCCATTGTAGGAAAGGAACAGGCATGCAATTAAGATTTTTTATCATGAAAATAAAAATTAGGAAACAGACTCTGGCCAAGAGACGTGTCTGATGGACAAAGTAATACAAAGCATAATGTTTTTATCTACATGTATCTAGATAAAGGGCAAGAGTCAAAATGTTTTTGCAATGCAATGTCAAGTATCGCACAATCTTATATTATTAAGTTTTAAGCACTTATGTACATCACTCTGGATAAGGATGTCTGCCAAACGCTGTAAATGTAAATTAATTATTATATTTATACTAAACAAAAGAGACAATAAACTGTAAAAATGTCATTCTTTGTTCCAGAAGGAAGACCATCACTGCATCCACTGATATGGGCTTTGGCAAAGTGTCTAGACGGAAGCCTCTTCTCAGTGCAAATCACATGAAAGCCTACTTAGAGTTTGCAAAAAAAAAAAAAAAACTCCTGAAGGATTTACATACTGTGAAGAACAAGATTATCTGGTTTGATGAAAAAAAGACTTAAAACTAAATTCTAAACGTTATGTCTTGAGGAAACCAGGCACCGCACATCACCTGTCCAATACCATCCAAACAGTGAAACATGGTGGTGGCAGCATCATGCTGTGGAGGTGTTTTCCAGCCGCAGGGACTTGGAGACTGGTCAGGGTTGAGTAAAAGCATAATGGAGCAAAGATATACACAGATATCTTCAATAACAACCTGTTCCACAGTGCTCAGGACCTTAGAAAGTTCACCTTCCATGTGTGCAAGGACCCTAAACACACAGCCAAGATAACACAGAAGTGGCTTAGGGATAACTCTGTGAAATGTCATACTGACTTAAACCCGTTTGAACATCTCTGTAGAGCCTTAAAACTGGCTGTCCACTGTCGGACCCCATCCAACCAGACCGCCCTTGAGAGAATTTGCAAAGAAGAATGGCAGAAAATCCCCCAGTCCAGGTGTGCAAAGCGTGTTGGGTCATAACCAAAAAGACTCAAGGCTGTAACTGTGACCAAAGTTACAAACTAAGACACTTACATTTACAGTATACACCTGAGCTAAAGGGTTAAGCCTTGTATAAGGGTCCACCAGTGGCAGCTTGGTGGTCTTGGGATTCAAATTCACAACCTTCTGATTAGTAGTCCAACACCTTAACCACTTGGCATCCACTTTTATACACACAGGATATACATTCTATAAATTAAATGAATCCCTAAAGAACAATATTAGCCAGTGCTAATTGAAAGTGCTAAATAAAATCAGAGATGTGAGGAAGAAACTGTGAGAGGAACCAGACACATAAGGGAAACTCATTTGAGTGACACTGGGTAGCTCCATTATAGATCATTTCTTTTCCATTTACATTATATTTACAGCATTTAGCAGACACCCTTATCCAGAGTGACTTGCAACTGAGGGTTAAGGGCCTTGCTCAAGGGCCCAGCAGTGGCAGCTTGGTGGACCTGGGTTTTGAACCCATAACCTTCCGATCAGTAGCCCAACATCTTAACCACTGAGCTACTACATTCCCCCTTTTCCATAACTGTATGCTATAGAGTCAAATGCAACTGAGTGGCTTCAGAGCAACTTATGAATATGAATTAGCAAAATAACATCAGCATGATTTCTGAACAGCATAATGTCTGTCTTGTTGAAGTTATCAACTGGAAATTCAACCCAAAACTGTTTGAGGAAATACAACAGTCCAAAGCCATCTTCATAGTTCCATGGACAGCAGTCACATACTGTATACTGTAGCTCCAGGCTTTCAATGTGGATTCATCCTCAGTGATGAGTAGCAGCAACCAGCTTCAAGTGATACATTTTCTATACAGCAGTTGAGAATTATGGGCCGTTGCTTAAGGACAGTTTAGAGATTTGTACTCATAAACCACTGGAACTAATTCTACCAATGAAAGATGAAATATGTTCATTTTGGGATGAATGCTTAATTAAAACGAATTAATTTGACTCGATTCATTTCAGTGTTGATTCTTTTTAGACTGACTACGCTGACTTAGTTGAGGAACAAGTGAGGTAAGAAAGATGAGAAAGATGAGAGAAGAGATGTATCTTTGTTAATCTCATCTAATGAAAATTCAAGATTCTGTATAACTACAGAGTTAAGCCAAGGCTTGTATCTTCTTGTTCTTCGTTATTACCACAGCTCGAGTTCTTCAACTCTGTATCCATAACTCCACTGGGATCTCCTTCATACATCCGACTGCTGAATTTCGGTAGTGGAGAAGCTCTTCATATTAGTAGACTGTGCTATGTTGTTGTTTATTGGTCACTTTGTCCTCTGTTTTGCACACTATTATTAAAAAAACCCTACTTACACAATGAATACAAGAAGCTACCATTTATTGTAGTGGTGCTAAGTAATGAAATAAATGGGGAAAAAACATCTCATTCAAGTAATTGCCATCATCAAGAAAATGTGATTTCTGGGATCAGGTCCTCATCAGATCACTGGAAAAGTGGACAGCCAGGTATTGCCTTCCTTCCTTACTTCCTTCCATTCATTTTAGATTTCCTTGATTTCTTCCTCCCTCCTTTCTTAAGTTCCCTAACTCCCTCACTTTATCCTTCCTTCCTTCTTCCACCACTTCCTTCCTCACTTCCTTCCTCTCTTAATTCCTTCCTCCACCACCTCCCTTACTCACTTCCCTGCTCCCTTTCATTTCCCTTTTATTTGCATTTACATTTTATCTTATTTTCAATACAACTGAGCAATTGAGATTTAAGGGCCTTGCTCGGGGGCCCAGCAGTGGCAAGCTTGTGGGACCTGGGATTCTTCCTTTCCTTTCCTTTCCTTTCCTTTCCTTTCCTTTCCTATCCTATCCTTTCCTTTCCTTTCCTTCCCTTTCCTTCCCTTCCCTTCCCTTCCCTTCCCTTTTTTTTCTCACTCCCTTCATTCCTAAAACCTCCAGTCTGCGAATCCAGTTCCATGTTCCGTTGCCTGGAAACATAACCGATTAGACTAGAAGGTGTTATAAACTTGTAATAGTGAGAAAGTTAGCATGAAAAAAAAAATTTGTACATGATCAGTACCTGACTTTTTGTGCTGTAGAAAAAAGTCAGCAACACTTAAGCCAATGTACGATGTAGCTACAGACAGTACTAATGAGGATTTGTCCACCTCTGAGCTGAAAACCCGAAACAATGAGGACACATTGTCAGCGGTTTAGGGAAGCGTTAGTGTTTATTTAGCAGCAATATACAAACAAATTCATCTTTTCTTCTCTTTTATACCCATATTCAAGATTTTATCATACAGTTAAAAATGTATACTTTACAGTTCACTTCTGCTGGGTTTACTGTTGTGTCACACTTTACATTGGGTATTGTTGGTATTTGTGACAGACCTGTAAAGAAGGAGTACCTAAAATAAATATTTTATACTTAACCCAGTCATTTTTTAGGTGTCACTCATTTCCTGTTGTAAATATTATATTAAACTGCCATAAAAGAACCTGCAGCTAACCAGTCAATTCAATTTCTCAGAATAAATTCAATTCAACAGAGCTAATCAAAAAGGTTGCATAGTTGAATAGATTTGTGCTTTAGGTTTTATGTGTCTGAGAAACATGAAATTTATGAATAGTTGAATTTGTAGTTCTATATAATTATCATTACGTAATGATTCTTTTTGTTGTGATGAGTGTTCGGTGGCTGAGTGCGTTTCTGTAGTTCGGTTGTAAAACGTTTGCATTTCACTCGAAAATATACAACAACCCAACAAAAACATCCCAAACGATATCTGATTGGTTCGTCGACTATCTAAAGCACGCTTTTCCCCCGTTTCTACATCCAAAATGGTTCTCAATAGCCACAGACGACTGACTGTAAGATATAATTAATTAACTAATATTTATACGAACGAAATGCTTTGTTTAATCTCAATTGAACATAAACATTGATTTGTTTATCTGTTTAACCGAGGACTAAGTGTAGCCCGCAAAACTAGACTTTCTTAAACTAACAATAACATTTATTTTTGTTCACAACAGGTTTTAAGATGCTACTAAAGATTATGAGGTACGTTTTAACCACCTAAAGAAGACTATGTTTGTTTCGTTCAGCGAATTCATGTCTTGACAGATAATCATCTATATCCTAGTTTTCTTTTTATATTTACAAGGATCCTCGCTACATCTATTGAAACCGAAACTCTGTAATATCTATATTAATGATTTAAAGTTGCAATGCAAGTCTCTGGACAAACAAACCTCACCTCACACACTGCATATTTAAGAATAACTTCCATGATCCATCTCCTCATGCTTGAGTGTTTTTAAGATGGTAGTAAACATAAATCCAGCTTGTAGCTGTACAAACACCTGACAGTCTGCATGAACTGAAGTTAATAGTGAACATGCATGGTTTCTCTTCAGCAGTCCCTTTCTTGGAGGAAGTGTGAGGTTAGTATATATCAGGTAGCTGGGAGTAGTTCCTGCTCCAGTAGCCACCAGAGTAAAGCCAGTCTTGTCCTCCGTTGTGTGGGTTTGCTCCTTGTTGGAACCACCTATGAGAATGACGAGTACATCGAATTCTGTTAGATGATGAGTTTTGCGGGAATGTGTGATTAGCTCTTTATTGCTAAGTATTCTGTCATGCTGATTTTATCACACAGAGGATAAAGAGAAAGAGATAGACAACACACTAGCATTGCAGCTGTGTTAATCAACCACTTGGGGGCGCAATCAGCAGGCACATCTTGAACTTTTTTCTGTATTCCTAGCTGTGTGAGTGGGTATGGGGGTCCTGGCAAATTCAATGAAAATGTTCAAATTCAAGCAAAGTTCTGAAAGACTGAATAAACTGTCAAACTCTAATGCAAAATCTCCCTGAAATTCTCAAAGGTTATAAAGATCTCAGACTGATGAAACATTCTGAAACTCAAAGCAAAGTTCTTAAATTCTAGTTAAATTCTCAAAATTTTGTCAAATTCCCCATCTGTAGCCAAATTCTCAAATTTTGTTATAATTCTCAAACTCTAAAAACAATTGTACTTAAATTATGAAACCATAGCAAACTTTCTCAAACTCTAGTTACATTTTTCAGATCTGGCCATATTCTTAAAGTCTAACAAAGTCATCAAAGTCCAAAAAAGTTCTCAAAATCTGGTACAATTCTAATAAAATCCTGTTAAAAATGATGAAAATATCAAAATCATGCAAAATTCACTTTTTATTTATTTATTTTTTCTAAATTTGGTACTTCTCTGTTATTAAAACTTATTCATATTCTTAAAGTCTGTTTAAAAATGTGAAATTCACGTTTAACAACAGGTAAAATCTTCAGTTGCTTGGAAAATTTGTTCGAATGTTTTGACTGGTTTGGTAAAGTGCTCAAAAAAAAAAGTTCCACACTCAAAGACACCAGATAAGGAGTTTGAGAAATCAGCTTTCGATATGATTATATCATGTCAGAAGCTTGGAAATTGAGATCACACCAAACAAACTGATGAGGAACTCAAACCTGGGGCCGAGAGACTGGCTTCTTATTTGAAGCGATAACAAAATAAAGATAATGAACATGCAATAAGCTTTTAGGATTACAAAAACAACAAACTCCTATGTTTATATCACAATAACTATTGTGTAATAATAACTACTCAAATATTACACAAATTAGACAAATATGTAAAGAAACATATTTATAATTTTACAGCTTTGAGGTTTATTCTGTAGGAACCGTGGATTAGATACAGCAAGCGACAGCGCTAATATATTTATATATTCTATAAAAATGAAAACTGGAGCCTTGAGATAATATTTAATTAGAGTAGAGTCATTTTTAAAGTAATAGCAGTGCCGCTAGTTTAATAATACTTGTGTTTCTTATGTTTATTTCAGTTCTTTCTCAAATCCTATTGCACTATTCAAATTTTACCGGTTGATATCATGACTTGGATTTTGTAGCACTATAAAATCTTTACCTCGAGTAAAAAATGGCTTACACAATAATTCTGGACTGATGAATACAATAGCTTTAGTAGCAAATAAGCTTACATCGGTGTTGTACAGAGTAAGCAGTAAATCACGGCTGTAATACAACAGGAGTGAGACTCGGGGGTTATAGCACAGTCTGCTGAAACACTAACCTCGTCTTCCACTCGTCATTGGATTTGGAGCGGTTTTTCCGTGCCACTCTCTGTTTTTCCTCCACTCTCTTCTTCTCAGCACTGGCCAAATCTGAAAGCAAGAAGAAATCATTTGCAAAGTCCATATACAATAATTAAGCGATACATGTTGACCTCAAGGGGGCACGGTGGCTTAGTTTTTAGCACGTTCGCCTCACACCTCCAGGGTTGGGGGTTCGATTCCCGCCTCCGTCTTGTGTGTGTGGAGTTTGCATGTTCTCCCCTTGCCTTGGGGGTTTCCTCCGGGTACTCCGGTTTCCTCCCCTGGTCCAAAGACATGCATGGTAGGTTGATTGGCATCTCTGGAAAATTGTGTGAGTGAATGAGAGTGTGTGTGTGTGCCCTGTGATGGGTTGGCACTCCGTCCAGGGTGTATCCTGCCTCGATGCTCGATGACGCCTGAGATAGGCACAGGCTCCCCGTGACCCGAGGTAGTTCGGGTAAGCGGTAGAAAATGAATGAATGAATGAATGAATGAATGTTGACCTCAATGACCTCATGTCTTAAAAACATGTAGAGCGACTATATCCTGAGATTTCACCTTAATTACGCTGAAGTAGAAAAAGGCTGTCAAATACCTTTTAAAAATTATGTTCAATAACACTTTACAGTGCACTAATACCTGAATTAATATGAACTTAATCACAAGCTAATGATGAGACTAAACTGAGCTACTGAACAAGTCTAACGTCATGCCTGAATAAATGACGGCCACTTTAAGTATGTGGTTGTTAGATAATGTATTAATTAACATTTAGGGATAAACTACACCAAAATGCAATTGATTATGATATTATTTCTTATAAAGGAGGTTTGATGGAGTTTATGTCTACATGTTGATGCATACATTAACTAACAAAGATGTACTTAAGGGGGCCATTTTTTATTCACACAGAAATTCATGAGACTTATAGTATGTCGTTGACACATCATTTGTTAATTTGTTCAATAAGTGTTAATTCAGGTATTAGTGCATCGTTATAATTCCTATTGCAATATGCTATAATGACACAATAATGACGTGTTAGTTAATCATCCTTTTGCCAGGTCACAAGGGACAGACATGAAAACACAAGCCAATATCTCCAGATTGTGTTTGGTTCTATACAATAGCAAATATTTCACTTCTGAAACCAAATGTGTATGTAACTCAGTATGACACGAAGGACAACGCACACCTCATTTTCACCTCTACTTGTTCAGTGACATGCTAGCTTTTTAACTAGATCTATGCTAACTGTTACGTACGTTGTGTTAGCTTTGTCAAATTTTTAGCTTTATACTTTATACTATACTTTATACTATACTGATATAGGTCGGTCTTAACGCAAATTTATAACCTGCAAGTCGGTCTGACTTAAAGCAAAATAAATAATTGTAATAATAATTGAGTCGGCCCTAAATTGACAGGGACGGTCGGGTTACGGCAAACAAGAATATTTTTAAGGATGGCCTAAGCAACAAACATGTATGTACATGTAAACTTAACATTTAAGCTTTTGTTTTGTATTTTTTGATGCTTTGATGCTCCAGCAGCAGGCATCTTTTGAGCTGCTTATGTTATGTCTTGCTTTCCACAGACACAACAAGTCTAATGTTTTAACTTGTTTTCTAAGGATAAAAAAGGGTTACATTTTGTTTTTGCTAACATTGTGTGGAGGTTTAACAAAGCTGTCAAATATAAATATATGTACTGTAACTGGTGTGAAGGTTTCTTTCTGTACCTATGTCTCCGTTCTCCATGGCTCGGATGTCAGGCCGGAGGCGGCAGTCTGTAATGGGGAGATTCTCCTTCATCTCTTCTTCCAGCTCATTCAGTTGCATAGCGAATGTGGAGAAGGCGTAGTACTGAATGAAAGGAACAATAATTTACATGAGCTAACAAGGTCTGTATAGACAATGCTGAGTTCTGCAGATTTAGAAAGACATGACAACTGGATGTTTTATAATTAGCGCCAGAACTGATGAGACATCTTTACGATTATAACACAAATCCCTTGGGCTTACCCTGTCGAGTAATTTTTTAATGACCTGGATAACTTGATGTTTCTAAGTATATAAACTTAATATAGAGTTAGTCCCCGAGTTATAATGGAGAAGCGTTCCTATGACCCCATCGTAACTAGAAAATATCGCAAGTCAAACCATAACCTAGCCAACCCAGGAGTCTTAAAGAATGGTGAGCAGTATGGAGTAGTACAGTATACTGTAATTTGTTAATAATTTAACACATTAATAAAATTGGCCAGAACTTTTGAGCAGTAAAGAATCATATCTGCTATAAAAGCTTTAACAATTGTGGTAACAACTTTAGGATATTGATGGCTACATTAGCTCAGTTGTAAGAAGATGAGGATGATGATAATGGTGCCAAAAAACACAGAAAAAAATACCCTTTAAAACTGAGACAACTACACGCCATAAAGATCGGTGGTGAGACTGAGGCGAGGTATCTCACAATGAGGCAAGGCGTGAGACTAACATACTGTATAGCCTAACATCGTACCACATACTGTACTGTATAATGCTACGATTGCCTGCCGCTTGAAATTGAAAATAATTTTTACAATTTGTCGCATGAAATCGTTCATCTAAGATCGAAAATTTGTGCGTCGAACTATAGTAACTGGGAGCATATGTGTATACAACTACTTTACTTTCTATGGTTTCTAATCTTCAGCTGTTAACTAGTAATATCTCTTTGTTACAGTATAAGCTGGAATAAAATTCAAAAAGCTGTGAAATAAGCTTACCGTTTAAATAATCGATACAAAAATTAAAAGTAATTTAAATTTAAATAATTAAAAATCGGTAAAAACTGTTCTTACTTAATTTTTTTTAAATGCAACATCAATGTGAAAGACAAGAGAAACAAATCTCAAACATTAAACTGTGCCCAATAAATAAAATGAAAAATGATGAAAACATTCTGAAACTTACAAAAAATGTATAAAGAGTGGTGTGAAAAAGTATTTGCCCCTTCCTGATTTTTTATTTTTTTGCATGTTTGTCACACTTTAATATTTCAGATCTTCAAACAAATTTGAATATTAGTCAAAGATAACACAAGTAAACACAACATGCAGTTTATTAAGGGGATAAAAATCCAAACCTACATGACCCTGTGTGAAAAAGTGCTTTCCCCCTAAACCTAATAAATGGTTGGTTCTCCCTTAACAGCAAGAACTGCAATCAAGCGTTTGCGATAACTAGCAATGAGTCTGTTACAGCGCTGTGGAGGAATTTTGGTCCACTCATCTTTGCAGAATTGTTATAATTTAGCAACATTGGAAGGTTTTCGAGCATGAACCGCATTTTTGAGGTCATGCCACAGCATCTCAATAGGATTCAGGTCAGGGACTAGGCCACTCCAAAGTCTTCATTTTGTTCTTCTTTAGCCATGCAGAGGTGGACTTGCTGCTGTGTTTTGGATGATTGTCCTGCTGCAGAAGCCAAGTTTGGTTCAGCTTGAGGGGTCTTTTGTGACATCTTGGATGAGTCGTTGCTGCACTCTTGGGGTAATTTTGGTTTGCCGGCCACTCCTGGGAAGGTTCACCGCTGTTCCATGTTTTCACCATTTGTGGATATCGGCTCTCACTGGGGTTCACAGGAGTCCCAAAGCTTTAGAAATGGCTTTATAACCTTTTCCAGACTGATAGATCTCAATTACTTTCTTTCACATTTGTTCCTGAATTTCTTTGGATCTCCACATGGTGTGTAGATTTTGAGGATGTTTTGGTCTACATAACTTTGTCAGTCAGGTCTTATTTAAGTGATTTCTTGATTGTGAACAGGTTTGGCGGTAATCAGGTGTGATAAATCACAGTTATGTTGTAAAAGGCGGGCAAACACTTTTTCACACAGGGTTTGTAGGTTTGGATTTTATTTTACCTTAATAATAAAAACTTTCATTTAAAAACTGCATGTTGTGTTAACTTGTGTTATCTTTGACTAATACTTAAATTTGTTTATTGATCTGAAACATTAAATTGTGACAAATATGCAAAAAAAATATCAGACATCAGGAAGGGGGCCAACACTTTTTCACACCACTGTAAATATTAAATTGCAAAAATATAAAACTCTATATATAAATATATAAAGCTTTATTCCACAAAGTCTGATAATTTCATGCAGACAAAAACTGAACAGTTCTAACCAGAGCTGAGTTTTCAGGTCTGGGGGAGATCTTCCAGATGAGTTCGCTGCCCGGGATGACCTGCACAGTCTCGGCTTCAGGAGGGGGCATCTCCTCAGCCTCCTCATCCACACTGCTCTAATGTGGGGCAACAAAACCCATTCCAGATATTTAACTAAAGCTGATCTTTCTCATCATTAAATTCATCATGAATGTAAATTGGAAAATTGGCTTGAACTACTTTTGAGTTCACCAGGCCTTTTTCTGTACAACATTTCAAACAATTTATTATAAGATAAAGGTTTAAATGCAAGACACAACCTTTATATTTATGTTTTTTATGCATTTATATTCAGGTCAAAAATGAATAACTTTTTTTCCTGATTTCCTGATAACGCCTTTAATAAAACAAAACAAAGACATAATCGAAAATACTCAGTCTTTAAACAGCCACAGGTCAAGCAATGAGCAAACAGTATAAAAACAGTATAAAAAGAAAATACTATAAAAAGATAAAATTCAAGTCCTATCAGACCAAAGGAAAAGGCATGGTAACGACTGGCACAGATCACCACATACCACTAACCCTCACCTGCTTGCTGCCTTTCTTCTCCTCAGAAGTTTTCTTATCTGATTTTTTGTAAACATCGAACGCAGCTGGATCCACCGTATACAGACATTCAGTCCACTTGCCGTAAATGGCACAGATTTTCTTTTTGCTGCAGAAAATGAGCGTGTTAATGACACACCTGGCAACCCTTTGCAAAGCTTTAGGCCAGTGTCAAGTCTATTCAGTCTAAGAGGCACGATAAACAGCAGATTTATAAGACGTGCTTCAAATAAAATACGCTGACGAGGCTAAAAGTTGAGCGAAAGCTGCTTGGGGAGCATTTAATATGATTTATCTTTCACTTACAATGAGAAGCGTTAACAGATTTCACTGATTCAGTCTTTCCACAAATCCATTTTATTGATATTATTACTATATAACTGGAATTAACAAAAAAACATTTAACTTAAAAATACAAGCCCAAAGGTTTATATTTTTAATCTGTAGTATCTGTGATAAAAAAAAAATCGACTCAAATAGCTTGTGTATTAATTCCAGCACAGCACTGTAAAATTCTTAATCCTGATTGGTCAGAAGGTGTTGATTAATTTTCTATAACAGCAGCTATGACTGCAGTTCTGGCTTCAAAATCTGGCTTTTTTTAAATAAATAATACATTTCTTACTGTTGGGAGTTAAGCTGATACTGTTACAGACTGTTACACAACATTTATTTGTACAATATAAAGTACTAATACTAAAATAATCAAACGGCCACAAGACTAAGCAAAAAAATATAGTATGCGATATTGCGGTACCTTTTATCATATATGTACCCATCCACTTTGTGTAGCTCTTTGCCGAAGAGGCCACAAGACTTGAATGTCAAGCTGCATCTTTCGGCAGTTCTGTCAAAGATCAAACAACAGACACTGTGCTTTTGGGGAAAGAAAAAAACATTTTTATGCAAAAAAAAAAAGAAAAAGAAAAAGAAAGAAACAATGAAATTAACTCCTATAAATCTTGGTGATAATTGCAACAGTAAACAAAACAAGCACTCACTGAAAGTTGAGAAATTTCATTAATTTGAGTCATTTCTTACGTTTTTGTAACCTTACTTGCCCTTACTTATGGTTAATAACCTCCACGTTGCCGTACTGTTCGATCCACAGCTGACCTACGATAATGTTATGGACGCAGCATGTAGGATTGGTCCAAGTGTATGCTTCCTTGTGTCTGGGCAAAGAAGTAAGATATATTTCATTAAGTTCATATATAGGATACACCAATTATGACCAAAACAAGCAGCAATCAAGTCTAGAGCATTTCTGATTTTTTAATGTAATTGTACGGTCATTGTAATTTATGTTTATATTTATCCCTTAATCCATTAAGCAGATGTTTTTATATAAAGCAAACACAAGCCAATCATTTAGTGACACATCTAATTACTCCATAAATGTAGTTGAACTCACTTTGGGAGCTCCAGAGTGATGATTCCTCGAGGCTCTGCCTCCACACTTTTCCCCCAGAACTTGAGTTTAGGGTAGATGGAGCCATGAAACACGAAGTCATCATTTAGGCCTTCAGCGTGAAAGGCACTAACAGGTGGGTGGTGGCTAACCTGCTCTGACATCCATCTAAAGCCCAGATCCTCTCTGATAAAGAAAGACACAATAGAAAAGTAATGAGCCTTAGGATTTTTGAAAGATATAAAATGATGCCTTTGCCAATTATTAAGTGACATTTAGATTTTGGGAAACGGTTTTTAATAAATCTTTCTAAAATTTTAAAAAGAGGATTTTTTAGGGTATTATACATAATATCAAGCTAAATCAAGCCAAGAAGAAGCTTTTTATTGTCATTTCAACCATATATACTGTAGATCTTGTAGTACACAGTGAAATGAGACAATGTTTCTCAAGGACCATGGTGCTACACAGAACAAAGACATAGCTAAAGACTTAAGTAAGTTAGCCCTAGCCACATGAAGTGCCTCTGTGTGACCTGGTGCAAACAGTGTGAGACAAAAGACAGTGCAAACCAAAAATACAAGACATTACACAAAAGACAATACATAAAAGCAGCACAGACGAGTGTATACGGGGTTTTTTCTCTCCTCTGATGGCCACTGACATCAGGATACTGCTTAATTTGGACTAAAGCTCACAGAAAACTCAGAAAAGAGCTCCCTAACAAAAGAAAGCAGGTCAGGCAGTCCACAACATGACGATAGATTTACAATGAATGGCAATGCATGTGGTGGATATTAGGAAGCATTCCTTTTAGCTTTGGCAGGCCACCATGCATTGTATTAACGTCTGATGAGGCTGCTCAGACTGATCATGGGTAGTATCAGTGTCTGTTAAGGATGCTCTGACTGATGACATCAGATACAGCAGTGATCTACCTAGACTTGCCTGCACTCACTGTACACACCAAATGCTCAGACTAAAAGATCTCTTTGTTTCAAAATAAAAGGTTGCCTTTTCTCAGACACAAACACTTCCCGGTCTTCTCAGAAAGTTATGTGATAATCAACTATAAATCAGCTATATATGTTGTTCTCTCTCACATGTACAGAATCTCTATGGCTGGTCTATTGGTGATTGGCCTCAGTGAGAGTGATGCATCTGCTGGGATATGTGTTGGTACAGTAACATACTCTCAAGACTGGACAAACAAGGTGGGTGAGAATGTTTGGCAAGACTTTTTAGCACTGACATTGCCAGTTTCAGAGGTTCTCCCTGACAGACTTGGAGAGTATGCTGGGAAAGGTTGCCCTGGCTCATTATTAGCCTCACCATTCATTATATTTTATAAATTGTTTCCACTACCCATGGCTTCAGGATTCAGCAAGGCTTAAGGGTCCTACTTGGCAGTTCACATCCTAAGCAAGATGGACAGTAAGATTCGAAAACCAAGTCAAGTTGCCTGCATTGTCTGGTACCTTGGACTGAATTGCCAAATAAGAACAGTAAATTTGCAATCCAGTAAGCCAGGGGTGTCCAACCCGTGTCCAACCATGTGGCTCTTACGTTCATATCGAAGTTTGTATTTGTGTCTTTTTAATATGCATGTTCACTTCGCTTGAGTCCAATACGGTATGTTCGTCAAACGCGCATGTGAGTGGGATGAAAATACCCCAAAGTTTTCCAGTAGGAGCAAAATCATTTGAGTAAACAATTTGTGTCAAGTTCGCTCTCAAAATGACAGGGTGATGAAAAAAGGTGATAATAATGTGTGCCCATGTGTACACATGATCATCATGTAACACATGTGATCACATGTAACACGGTAAAATGTGGCTCTTGGTCTCTGACTGGTTGGCCACCCCTGCAGTAAGCAAATCAGTTGAGATTCACCCTGTTAATTTCTCCCTGGATTGCAAAACACTGGCAAGTTTCTACCTGCCCTAAAGGTGTATGATGCAGCCATTGCAGCACACTATAGCACCATGGCTGGCATCTCTCTAGAGTCTCTTTGGCTTATTACTGCATTTTAAAGGAGAACAATTTAATCACTTAGTGTCTTGAGGCTTGAAGACTTGAAGAGGGTGTCATTGTACTGACTTCTTGCAATCATAACAAGGGGTTTTGGAGTGAGATTTGTGAGTGAGACTGAGGTGCCCTTGAGCAAGGCACCGAACCCCCCAACTGCTCCCCGGGTGCCGCAGCATAAATAGCTGCCCACTGCTCCGGGTGTGTGTTCATGGTGTGTGTGTGTTCACTGCTGTGTGTGTGTGTGCACTTTGGATGGGTCAAATGCAGAGAACGAATTTTGAGTATGGGTCACCATATGTTACTTCACTTTAATTATGATGATGTCCATCACTGGGTGGTCCATCGATGGTCTGGATACCCAGATCAATCTGTGACACAATGTTATGAACATCTCCTTGTCATTGTAACCTCTTATCCTTATTTTCAGATCTAACAATCCAGACAGTTTGTTCTGCTGCTAAATGGGTCTCTCAGTGGTGTGAGTGAACCATCTCTGCACACCTTTTAGGACAGTCCTAGGATGAGTCCAATTCAGGACCAGTCATAATAGTTAGCAGTTATCCAGTTGTCCAATTGTTAAACACCACCAGAAGTGGTTATGGAAATTGAATGCAAGGTACATACAGATACAGATCACTGCCAGGATTCCACAATAGTCTCCCATTTAATTTGTAAAAAAAAAAAAGATTAATTTTAATAATATCAGGGATATTGCAATATTTTCTAGAATTAGGATTAGGATTAGGATATCAGGTTTGTACCATATCTGACGGCTAGAGGAAAAAGCACCTGAGCCTGAGGCTAGCTATGACAAGAGAAATATTTAAAGGAAGAAAATGTGAGCTGTTGTAACTTCAGTACAATTCTTTTGCACATTACTCCCAATTATTAAGTTCTAATGATTACACATATCTCCCCATCCAAATGTATTTCATGTCAGTGACAGGACAGCTTGCTAAATTCCCAGCACTCACCTGATTAGCTCATAAGTTTCTCCCAGCAGTGGGTTAAAGGGCTTTCCGGTCCTCTCCCACTGTGATGCCACAGCAGAGACTGCGAATGCAGCTACACACTGTTCAACACAAAGAATCATGACTACACTGTTGATAATACATAACGCACGTCAGAATTGGTTCTGAATATTTTAACGCTAGAATATCTTTCCTTTACACTTTCAAAGAAACACAACTTTACAGAATACACAGCTGCTATTATGACACAGGACCTTTGTGCACCTCTCATAAAAATTTCACAAAGTTCTAGTCTAATGTTATATCACACCATCTATTGTGTGTGTTTTATTTAAACAACAACCATAAACCCAGCTCCTGGAGATCATGTAAACTGTGTTATTGTTTTTCAACCTAAAGTTTTTCATAGTAGCTTGAAGCAGACGTCTGGTGGCTCAAGCTGATGATGTTAGGTACAGTATAATATACATAAGCCATCCTCTCTGGTCCTTTTTGCCTCTGATGACAAAAAAAGACAAAACTAAACCTATTAACAGATCTTAACAAGTTACCATGGACTTTTGATACAGCACCACTGGAGCAGAGAGGGTTAAGGGCCTTGCTCAAGGGCCCAAGAGTGGAAACTTGACAGTGCTGGGGCTTAAACGCTGATCCTCCAATCAACAACCCAGAGCCTTAAATGCTTGAGCCAACACTGCTTCGCTAAATTGTATTCTGCTAAAACAACTTGCCAATAGTGTTTTTTTTTTAAAGCATTAAAGAACAATACAGTATTTTTGTCTGTTTATAGTTACAATTAATGTTGTAGAAATTCTATGTAACCAGTTAGTTCCAATTATCACTTAATATATATTAGATATTATATCATCTATAAATGATTGTTCCTTTCTTTCTCTCTTGAGGATAAGACAAATACTACACTATAATGTGTTAAAAAATTTAATTAAAAATTTAATTTGTTTTTGTATTAAGCTTCGATTCTGAATGTCCATAATATGCTGTATGTCCCCCTGTATGCTGTTAAGTATAGAAACAGCGAATCTGTGATTTGTTTTCACAGTTGGAATTATGAAATAACCTTCTGATAATAATTGAGAATTCTTTCACTTTTCAAGAACCATTTTTGCTAAGAAGCAGTTTGTTTCACTGTAAAAAATGGTGTCACCTTCATTCTCTGGATGGAGTCTGTAGAGGCGTTGGCTTGCTGGATGAGATACGTATGCTCCATGTATTCTGTGAGACGCTGCAGGAAGCTCAGAGGCTCGTTGAAGACGACCGGCATGGCGATTTTCGATAGTTCCTGATTAAAAGTATACATGAACAATTAAACATATTTCCAGATACACAATAAAATGGTTTAAATTTACACTTGACCAGATTTAACACTGGATCCTATCCGACGAGTTAATAGAAACCGAGCAGCATGGCCTGTCAGCATAAAGAACAATGTAGCACAGCAGATATGACTCATGTCTTTGCTTATAATGTATATCAGGTAAACTACAAGATTGTATACAGTATGAACTGAATCCAAATCAATCCAAGCTTCAGCTGCTGAACGATCCTTCATTTCCCTTACAGCAGATACGAGCCACATGTTTAACCCGCTGTTTCAAATTATATAATACAGTTTCGCACATCTGTGCAGAAAACTAAAAACAGAAGGGTTTACTTCTAAAGCGTGTCCTTCAAGAGTTTTTCAGGAAAAAAGAATGGAAAGGAAAGGAAAGGTCTTGTTTTGTCTTTTCCTTTTATATAGAACCTGTTTATTAAATTACAGAAACTGATCCACTCTGATGTACTATTCTTTGTATTTATAATAAAATATAAAAAGGTTTGTATTTATAATAATCTATGAACACATTCATATCATGTGATAAGGTACCTAAAAACAACATTATTTATGAATAATTAAACTAGCTATGGGTAATATTATAATATGTAGTGCTCATTATACAGTTCATGTATACAGTGGTGTTTTTATGCCCTGAATTTGAATAATAAAATATGATTGGTTGTTATAATATATTTTATGATGCAATAACACTCGCCTTTACAAATCAATATTAATTTAGAGATTCCAAAAGAACACAAGAACACTCAAGTTGAAGCTTATATGATAAACTACAGTACATGGCCAAAAGTTTGTGCACTCCTGAACATCACATTCATACTGTTGCCACAAAGTTAGAGGCAAACTACTGTACAGAATGTCTGTATATCCTGTAAGTGTTACAGTTTCCCTTTACTGGAACTAAGAAATCCAAACCTGTTCCAACATGACAACGAGAGAACTCAATGAATACATGATGGGTTAAAGTCAAAGAACAAAGAGTCCTGCACGGAGCCTTACTCTGACTCAAACCCACTGAACAACTTTGGGATGAACTGGAACATAAACTGCACCCTGATATCATTGCCTGAAATCTCTAAAGCTCTTATAGCTGAATGAACACAAATCCCCACAGCTGTACTCCAAAGTCTACTGAAATGCCTTCCCAGAGCTTATTATAACAGCAAACAAAATCCTGAAAACTGTATCAGGGTTAATCATGTATCCTGCCTGATCAATGCAACCGAAAGGAGAGGAGCTGCAGTTGAATGAAAGATGGTGGTCTTTGTGTATGCAATTTTGTGTACCTTACATCAGATAGGCCTGAGTTGTCTCTGTAGGCTCTAATAGTAAAGATGATCAGAGCTTGTGTGCTGTTCTGTCACCTTGACATGAATCAGAGCTGAGATGAAGCCTGTATTAATTATTACTACTCACTCTCAGTGCTGTCTTTATCTCAGGAGAATACTCTCTCTCTCTCTCTCTCTCTCTCTCTCTCTCTCTCTCTCTCTCTCTCTCTCTCTCTCTCTCTCTCACACACACACACACACACACACACACACACACACACACACACACACACACACACACACACACACAGTGTACAGGTTTAGGCAGGTGTGTTTATCCACCGTGTGCCTCTCTCTGCAGTGCTAATCATTACAATTGGGAATATTATCCTAAGACCTTCAGAGGATCTTGTTTATTGTCCTGTGTACAGTACTGTGAATTTAATGCGGCTATATGGATTAGTGTAAAGCTGTCAGGCTCGTTTTGTCTCTGTGCAAAATGTGTCTCGGATTCATTTTTAATCAGTACGCAGCCTACAGGTTGAGTGTGTCAGGGCAGCATTGTAACCAAGCCATATAAATAAGTAATTAAACAATTAAGTCATAAATCATGAATGACTTGTTTATGTAAGGAATAAAACAAGACAGGGTGTGCTGGTAAGACTATCTCATATCACAACACCCTGTCATCTTTGTAGCAGTTTACTTACATCACTGCACTTGGCCAACAATTATTATAATCTTTTTATCAATTCAGATATACATTTAATGTTGTTATAATGATGAATGTATATCATTTACATTAGAGCAGCTATTAAATACGGTCAGAGCTCCACTGAAAATGAATTAATACATTCTGACCAATCAGATCTGAGACGTCAACAGGGCTGTGGATACAGTATAGAGATACGGTTTCCTTTTTTCTTACGGAAAGCAGTAATAAAATAAATATGAATAAAAAAAGAATAGAAAACGGTGTAATAAACCAAGATAGATGTAATGAAATGTGAATCTATAAAAAAATTGAATTGATATAAAATAATAAAAGAAGATAAAATAGCAGTTAAAAATATAAATGAATGTAAATGTCAAAACAAACAAACAAAAACAAACAAAAAATCATACAAAGTAATTGACTTTGAAAATTGAATTTGGATAATTGAATAATGTGAATTCATCAAAGTGGATCAAACAAAAATTGATTTAATCAAACTGAATCAAATTTAATTAATCAAATTGAATAATTTGAATTCAATTTGAAAGTGAATCAATCAAATTGAATCAAATGAATTGAATAAAACAAATGTTCACACACTGATGTTAATGATATGTATTAAATGATATGTATTGAATATGATATGTATTACATATGTATTGAAATCATATGTATTAAATTTGATGGCAATGAATGTTTTTCAAAACACTGTCTTAATTGCCATGAATATTGTATGTTAATGAATATTGTATATTAAATGTTTGCCATTTATTGTTATGGCTAAAAACATTCTTGTTAAACAATTGATGAACAAATAAAAAAGACAATTATTTAGCAATTTTGAGTCACATTATAAGGAGCAATCTTCCATAGCAACTCTTAAATCTATTGAAAAGAACATCTGAGAACTAAAGAAGCAAATTTGTCAAACATTTGCAATATTCATGAAGCTTGTGATTAAGCTGCACTCACCATCCCAATGCATTTCTTAAGGATGCTCCAGATGCTTACATCATTTCTTGAGAACATCGGGGCAGGAAGAGACATTCTGGGCATGAAAAGCAAAATATGGTCAGAGAATATGTTCATTCTGAATATTTTATAAATAAAATCATTTTTCAGTATGGAATTTCATCAAATCAAAAAATAAATTGATACGGCCAGGCTAATATCAAATGCATTTCTTTGGTTCTGAGAAAATAAACAATAATTAAAACTAGAATTTTCCGCACAATTTGTTTTAGCGGGAATAATACTGATTGATTAATCATAAACTATTAAATAAAACAAGTTTAAAGAAATTCATTGTTCCTAAAAGAAATTCTGGGACTAGACCTTGATGTACTTTTTTTTTTTTTTTAAAAAAAAAAAAAAAAAAAAAAAAGAATACTTTTTGAACTAAAAAAATAAAAATGTAAATTATAAGGACAATATAAAATAGAGCTGTGAATCTAAAATAGAAATTTACAAAACTACATGTGCAAAAAAAGAAAAGAAATTTCTGACTTATTAAATGTAAAAAGCTTTTAGAAAATGCATTCCAAGATTTTTCAATCTTAAAAAAAATAGTTTTTGACACAACAACTAAAGCCATTTATATCAAATTCTAACATCACAATGTAAAAATGACAAAGTTCAAAAGCTGCTTGATCTCAGGGTGTAATATTTATGGCTTAATATGTAGAGAATTAATCTATTTATAGTTTTATCTATACTAACATTAGTGTTAGTTTATAGCTACTATAAAATTTGTGATTACAGGAATTCTCTTGTTTCATGGATTATTTTTTCTATAACTGTACAAATCTATAGTAAAATACATGGGGTTGTTCAGTTAGAGGAAAATAAAACATGAAACAAGTGACTAATCACTAACTTTATAGTAGCTATAAACTAAGCAACAACGTAAGCTCCGTCATATCCTCAAGTAGACAAATAAAAACAAAACAGTTTATGGAATTCATATATAGTTTCAAGGACACTGTATAGACACTGATTCAGAATAAAGAATACAGTATAAGTGACCGATATTAAAGCTGCAATAATAATTTAGAAAAACCGCATCTCTGGCTAAAATCTAACTGGAGGTTTAGGATATAAATACAGAGCTACAGTAGGTAAAGTTAAAGAGCTGTCTGGTACATTTTCTCAGTGCCGTCATGTGGAGATGCTTGTTAGAGCTCTGATATGCTGAAGGATGCAAGCTGTCCTTGCTTTAGTTTCAAGTCAGGTTTGAAAACTCACAGCAGGTGAGTTTCCAAATGTTTTGAAGAGTTACTATTTCGTCAAGAATTTTGTTTGACATTAATAATAACCTAAGCACCAGCCATTTCCTTCCCAATACAAGAATAAAATTAAGTTTATAATGTTGCTCAGTTAAAAAGTGTGTGTACTGTCTGATCTTCATTTGGAAAATGTCATAATCAAACTATAACAGAGGAAGCAGTAAGAAAAATTTTTTTAAATGTGTTTTGTGCTTTGGCATGTGAGAATGTTAGAACCGGCAAGATCGACAAAAATCCAGATTCGATCTGAAACATTTACAATTTTGTACAAATTTGAACATAACTTGGTTGTCAAACGTTCAGCAGCTCTGAGAGTAAATCCAGAGTAAATCCAATGACAGGTCAATAGAAGGCCCTTATCAGGAAGCAGATCTTGTGCTTTGGAAACAGTTACCTGACACCGAGGCTAACGATCAGTTTGCGACGGCTGCCGATCCGTCCTCATGCAAAAACCATGAGGGTGTGTGTGTGTGTGTGTGTGTGTGCATGTGTGTGTGTGTGTCTGCATGTGTGTGGGGGGGGTTTATATGAAGAAACCCTACTGTAGATAATCAGTTAATAACAACATAATATGATATAAATAAATTCTCTTTACAACGACTAGTTATAGTGATTTAATAAAAAGAACCGGAATACAGACCAATCTGTAAGCAATAATTTATCTAATAAAAATCACAAACCGAAAAGATGAGCAAAGTGTAATGCGTTACACACAAACAAACCTTAATCCTTTTAATTCCTGTGAGCTTTCTCTGAGACTCACCTGTGTTTCTTGACACCATTATGGTGGGTCTTATCTCCATGGTTCTCCCCCCCAGACATGCTGGCAGGAGCGTTAGCTTCTTATACTTGTAGATGAGCCTCTCCGCAGCAGTCGATTAAACCGGAGGACACAAACGCGATGTCCTGTCACAATGCTGTCCCACTCTGAGGAATGGACACAACGCATAGACAGAGAGACATGCACAGTTGTGTCTGTAACGTAGTTACTGCACACAGGGTCACACATATCCCTCCCTTCCTTTGGTCCCTCCTTTGCTCGCTCCCAATATCCCTTATTCCCTCCCTCTGTCTGTTCATCTGGTGCACCTGAGAAACCCCACCTGAGGGATCCGGTTCCAACAGAAATGGCAGCCAGGTACCTCGCCTTGTTTGTGAGTGTGTGTGAAAAAAAAAAAAATAATAATAATCAATACACAAAACTATCTGCCATAATATATTACTGGATAAAGTTTTTATATATATATATATATATATATATATATATATATATATATATATATATATATATATATATATATATTTTAATAGAAGTGTTATATTTATAGAAGCGTCTATGCTGATCAAAGCCAAATGTTATTTTTCGCTGAAACACATCAGTACAGATTTGTTTTATGGACATGAACATAAAATAAATTGGAAAAAACTCTGTTCAAATATTATACACATACAGTAATAATCTGACTATACTGTACATTATACTGGACCCAATAAGCAAAGTTTATTTCAGTCAGAAAAGGACAGAACTCTTCAGTCAAACAGAGCATTAATAATAAAGACCTTCACTGATTCTCAAACCTGTAATAATATTGAAACAATCAGGAATCCATAAGCTTTGCTTCCAGGACCCCATTATTACCACCACTGCTCTGAAGGGTTTTTAAGTTTTTTATCTATAACGTGAACTCCTTATAGAAGGATAGAATAGAAGCCTTTAATCCTATAATAGAATAAAAACCTTTAATTGTGTCACATATAAATTACAGCACAGTGAATTTCTTTCTTCACATATCCCAACTTTGGAGGTTGGGGTCAGAGCACAGTGTCAGCCATGATACAGCATCACTGGAGCAGAGAGGGCTAAGGGCCTTGCTCAAAGGCCCGACTGTGGCAGCTTGACAGTGCTGAAGCTTGAACTCGGATCCTCTAATCAACAACCCAGAGCAAGGAAAAACTCCATTAGATGGTATGAGGGAAGAAACCATGAGAGGAACTCACGCAAAAGTAAACCTCATTCTTATTTGGGTGACCAGAGAGTATGAATATAAATAATGTCCTCTTAAACAGTCAATATAGTATAAATATAGTATTACATTTAGATAATGAAAACAAGCATGGTGGAATATTGGAGTAGTGTTGAGTCTGTGGTGAAACATCAAGAAATGGGTTTGATTCTCATTTCAGGTGTGATTTTATTCAGGAATTGGAAAAGTACCTGATCAAATCATGTATGAAAACGAATCGTCTTAATGTTACTCAGTTCACTCAGAGAGTAAATTCAATAAGGTGTTTTTTTTTTTGTCAATGAATGTTGTGATTAACTTTTCACAATGAGCCTAGGGCATTGAATTTAATTCTCTGTTAAGTGTGGTTGTGAATAAAGCTTGTTTTTAGAGCCGGGTATGAGGAGATAAAATATCATTTCTAGTGAGATGTTACACACCCGTAAATAAGCTGTCACGGTGAGACAAAGGCGAATGAGGATCCAAATGCAGTTTAAAGTTTTAATCCAAAACACAAATGAACAGGCAGGCAACACACGGCAGAACACGGAACAAAGCAGGAGACATAGACATGGACATGGACATGGACATGGACACACCCCATACCAACAACGACTAACAGCAGGGAAGTGGGCGAACAGAGTAGATATAGTGAATAAGAACCAATCACAAGACGGAGACAATCAAAGACTAGGACAAAACACCTGGGGAAGAGATTGAGTGCAATTAATGTCCATGGTAACAAATAAGTGGGCGGGGACAACAATTAACAGCAGGGATTGACAGCAGACAGAAACAAAGGAAAACACAGACAGACTCATTACATACGCATTGTTTACATGTTGGCAGTTTCTACTGCACACTTTTCTGGCCACAAGCTTCAGCATTTTACAGGCTGTAGTCTAATTGACAATGCCTTCTTTTTCATTGGTTGAATAAAAAAATCAATAAAACAATGACAAAACACAGTAAGTTTCTCATAGAAAAATATAGTCATGGGCTTGAAATAAAATTTTTTTACAGCATGTTTAAAAGTCTAAAAGAGTTCTGTTTACAGCTTTTAGCAACCAGTAAAGACAAAAATCATGAGTATTTGCGGTTGGGCTACAGGATGATCACCATGTCAGTCATGAAGGCTTTTTTTCTGTCACTTTTACTAACATGTATGTATCAGAATTTGTGCAAAATGCTAGAAGTTCTATCTGTGGGCTACATTTCTAAAAAAATTTCTACACTTTTCTAGAGTATTTAATCTGATTAAGCAAAACATAAATACCAGGACTGGTGTACATCGGATACCATTTCTTTCATTTTAATTTTTTTTCTTAATGAATAATTTTAAATTGTCAAACTGCCCTTTTTCTGTAAATGTAGGTGATTATTATTGGTTGGTAATTTTATTGACAAAACATACCAAATTCTCTGGAAAATTCTAGAAGCCCTATTTGTGTAGGTAAAATTTTGGTAACAGGAACAAAATGACATGATTAAAAACAAAAATGAAAAACAACAGGCATTTATGAGCAAATGTTTATAATGGTTACAATGGAATTATGTCTATTATGTGAAATAATTGACATTTTAATCTAATTGACATTCGATGTGAATTTGCAGTCTGAAATATTTCATTTGCTTTAAGGCAGAAAGAATTTTTTTTCCCAGAAGAATACGTTTTCCAGTCTTATTGCATTTATTTAAGTTAAAGCGATGAAAGTCTTACATATAATCTTACATATAAATACTTTATCATGCTCTTCCTTAAAAGTCATGATAGATTGCAACACAGATATTTTTTATATCGACTTAAAATCTCAGTTCAGTTTAATCATTTAACGAACGATATCGGCTTTGATGAATTAACGACGGTTAGTTAATTCTGGCTCAGTTTTTTGTGTACAAATGACATCTTTTAAAAATATATTGACAATAGCAGAGAAAATATTGTTTAAGTATAAAATACAGAAATGATTAAGAGAGCTACTCTTCTGTCTTTTCAGGACAGGATGTGGAATCCTCAGGACTCGGGACTGGAGATCACTCACCAGAGACAGCGTCGTAAAATTCATCCTCAGTGAGCACGCTCGGAGTCGGCGAATTTCTGCTGCCTATAGAAAGGTTTTTCTTGAGCTGGTGATGCTCCGTTGCCAACGTCTGCAGAGCCTCAGACAGAATCTTGTTCTTTTCTACTTCCTGTTCTAACTTTACACTCCACGCCTACAAGATCAAGAGGTGAGAAGAAATTATAAATAAAAAATCAGAACAGGTTATAAATAAGCAGTCAGAGGTAGAAATGGCATGAAGCCAGTAACACCGCAGCATCTTATCAGGAGGATACATTAGTGTGAGAGTGATTTAATTACAGATAAGATATTTAGCCACTGGCTCATAGAACTCAGGGATTTGGCATGGTGATGTTCTACTAGCATTTCAATGAGACAGGAAAACATCTAGACAGCAGATGTTGTGCATATGTTCATGCATTATTCACTGCTTGATGCAGCCAAAGCATCTAAATACAGAGATACACTGGCCACTTTAATAGGAACACCTGTAATCTACAATTGTCCAATCAGCCAATCATGAGAACTAAATTTGCAAGACTAGAATTTTGGTAACTGACACAAAACTAATTTATTTACAACAAACAAAGGAGAAAAACAAAACAAAACAAAAAAGCTATTTATTAGCAATGCATCGAATTGGCTACCTGAATTCTGTATAAATGTCTCATTGGCTTTTGATGTAAATTTGCAGTCTGAAATGTGTATTAATTGTCTTAATTGGCAGGAAGAAATTCTACTAAATCAGATGAGGGATGTTTTTTCAGTTCGATTGCATTTGTTGAAGTGGATGAAAGTCTTACATGAAGTCTTATATGAATGTGAACATGTACTTTTTCATTCATCATTAAAGGACCTGGGATTTGAACAACATTCTGATCAGTAGTCCTTAACCACTGAGCTACCACTTCCCATTTCTCCCAATTTTATCCTAGACTGTGAAATTAAGTAAAATTAATTTGTAGGAATAATAGATTTTTATATTAATATTCTGGTTTGCAGAACAAAATATTCGTATACCGTTGTGTTTTTTAGTTCTGAGAAAGGAAGCTGAGACACAATTATCCAAAAGCCAGTGTATGAAGTCTACGGTACACTTGAACCCACACAAGTATTTACCAGCCATCTGTAATGGTCTATTTACAGCCATCTTAAAAGCTCTATGAGATCATCATGGCATCAAGATATGAATATTAAAGAGCTCAGAATATTATTAATGTGCAACAAGTCTTAAAGCTAAAGTCATAAATGTCAGCCTTTGACGCACAGCTGACTAACACGGTGCCATGACTTCAGCATATCATTTACAAGTGTGTCCTATATCAGTCCATCAGTCAGCCTTTCATTCTGTTCAGCACCTGACACGTGAAACCCGAAATAAAGCACTGTGTGTGGTGCATCCGTATCCTTAAATTCTGCCTTATGGCTTTAGATATTTAAGTTTTACAACTTTCCAAATCGTTCCTTTAAGCAATAATTTTTATCATGTTAAAGAGCCACCGGATGTCCGTAAAGAAGTTTGTCCAAAGTAAGCAACAAAAACAGCCTCAGGTTTTTTGTTCATCTCCCTGAGTTGTTCCTGTTTCCAGCACGGAGAACCGAACACCCGGTTTTCGAGAGCCATGCTGCCAACGGTCACGTTGCACACCAGCGCAACCTGATCTGAGCCTTTTGCAAACACCCTCAATCGCCATTCATAAGATTCTTATCGATGATGCACGCACTTGCGATAAGTCACAAAGACAACAACAAGACTCCAAGTCTTCTAATGGCCTAATGGATCTGCTGTCAGCAATGTTCTTAAACAAGACGTAGTATTTCGTCTTTAATAGATTAAATAAAATGGATGATAAATTTCTTCTAGGTCTCACGTTTGAGCTTTGAACATCAATAGAAATCATACTATAGAAATCCAAAGCATTTTATTTAAATTGTAATGCTAATAGAATTCCAGGAAGGTCTGTAATTTTAGAACTATACATAGTAGAAACATTAAAATTTCATCATGTTGTCAGAAGACATATTAGACAAAATATCCTTAATACAAATGTATTGAAAATATATGAGCAATATTAAATGAACTACAATATTTTGTAGTTTGAAACCATAGAAATACATACTGCAAAGATGACATAAGATGTTAGCTGGTTCTGCTGGATGATAGCACATGCTAGCGCTAGATATGTTTAAAAAAACTCTGGTAGTCTTTGCTAAATTGTTGATTTATACTTTCTCTTTTATATTTATAACATATTACCATTCCCACAAATATTACTCAGATGTTCTATTTATTCATGCTGTGCTCGCAAAAGCTAAAAACATAATAGCAAGATCACAGGTTTGACTGCTAGCTAGCATCCAATTTGGGAGTTTGTGAATTATACTTTCTCATTAGTTTATAAGGTATTGCTGTTCTACAAATACTAATCATCTTTTTTTTTTTCATTTTGACCATCGGTGCTTGATAATTTGAGGTTTTACTGGTAGCTAGCATCCAGTTTGCTAGCTAACATACCACAGTGAGAGTCCGCACCAAATTGCGATTACTTTCTCTTTGGTTTATAAAGTATTACTGTTATACAAATGTTACTCAACAATTTATTTCTCTTCTGTGTGTTAGCAAGAGCTTAACATAGCAACATGATTATCAGTTTGACTGCTAGCTAGCATCCAGCTTAAAAGCTAGCATACAGAAGAGGCAGTCTGCACTACACTGTGATTTACACTTTCTCTTTGCTTTATAAAGTATTATAGTTACACAAATGGAACATTTCCACATTTATTCCTCCCCCTCAGTGCTAGCAAGAAGATCATCACAGGTTTGACTGCTAACAAACATCTGGTTTACAAGCTAATGTAGCATACCATACTTCTGTACTTTCTAGCGATGTTTACTTTCTCTTTGGTTTATAAAGTATTACTGTATTACTTCATCTGTCAGTGCTCAGTGCTAGCATGAGCTTGACATCGCAACCAAACAATGTTTACTAGCATCCAGCTTACTAGCTTGCAAAAGTATGATGCATAATCCTGAGGATCCTGAGGATTTATTAAACAACTAAAATTATGTTTTTTTTTAAATGTATACTTTACATTATATATATATATAATGTTAGATATGAATGAGTTAGTCAGCACTTTGACTTCGTCCCTGACGAAGCAGTCACTTCTATGTGACTGCTGTTTACTGTACTTAGTCTTTGTTGTTCTGTGTAACATGTCTACATGCATGTTGTGTTTGTAAGTAATTTGTATTTTGTGTTTCATGATACTTGCCTTAGGACAACGGATGAAATTTAGCTATTGTGCTAATTCTGGCATATTTACTGTACACTGATGCTTATTGCTTTGCACTGATGCTTATTGCTTTTTTATTGATTTGTTGATTAATGTGCTCTGTCCTAATTCAAATAAATAAATAAATAAATAAATGAAGAAGAGGATGAGGCAATCAGGAATTTGAAAGCTGCTGCGCTGTTTATGTAGTGTTCGCACATGGCAGGAAGTGCCTTAAAATAAGTCTTTTGTGCTGTAGAGAATGTCAGGTCTGCCGATAGTGCCTCGTGTGAAAACCAATAGAGTCACATCACTTCCAATTCATACGAAAATAAAAAAGATTTATTCATATTCAGTGATTTCTTTATTAGGTCATGGTTCATCTGACTGAAAAACAAAACATTTTAATACAAACTCGGCCTCGGGGTTCATGTATAGGAGCAAATCTATTCATAATGGAACGTTTATACAAGAAATTTAGTATTCATGAATATTCACTTAGGTTGGAATAACTTAGATAAATCGATGTACATTTCAATATAAAGACTCTCTACTACTGTAAATTGTCATTGATCAACTTTAGATCAAATAACTACTGGTGTCATGGACGCGGGGATAAAAACGGACACAAATGCAGGAAGCTTAGCAAAAACAGGGATTTATTAACTTAAAAAACACGAAACATTGACACAGACTGGCGACAGGACAAAACAGAAGACGACAGAGGATTCCGCGCTGCTCAAGGCAACGCAGCTATTGAACTAAATAGTACAAATAATTAATCAGACACATGAGGGACAGGTGTGCAGAGGCAGGGAAGAAAAGACAAGGGCGGGCCAGACACGTGAACACAAAACGTAAATACAAAGCACATGGCCAAAGTCCGGGCTGAGTCTGGTTAAATTGCTGAAATTTTATATATTTATAGTGAGAAATTATGGTGAAAATCCAAAACAGGATTAAACATTAGTCAGTCAATGGCACCCTGTAAGAGCTTATTCACAGATTATCAACAATTTCCAAACACTGACTAAACTTATCAACCTTCCTAACAGGTATTGTGGAAAAACCTGTGGTTACATAGAGAATCCAAGCTTATAGAGCTTACTCTAAGTGTACATTTATTCCTTTAAGTGGGCAGTGCTGGCTCAAGTGGTTAAGGCTCTGGTATGTTGATCAGAATGCAACTGAACAAGGCCCTTAACCGTCACTGCTCCAGGGGTGCTGTATCCTAGCTGCCCTTGTGCTCCAACCCCAAACATCCCTAGTTTGGATGTGTAAAAAAAAAGAATTCAACTGTGCTGTAATGTAAATGTGGTGATAATAAAGGCTTCTATGGCCCAATTCAATTTAGAGTCTACATGATAATGTGAACTGTTTCACAAATTATTATTCAATGGAAAAATGGTGAAATTTATGTTCATTTGCAGATCTGCCTCAATTAAAGCTCACAAATATGCTGGAACAGTGAGCTGGACAGATAACAGATAAAGGAGCAGAGTCACCTTGAAAGAGGCAGGAGCTGGAACGAAGAGCTATAAATCTGCCCGTGAAAGAGAGATAGCGAGTGAATCTATAAAGCTGATGTGGGAGGTAAAGCCATAAATGTCCAGATTCTCTCGTCCCTTAAACACATCTCACACCCTTGAATTTTTTTTTGTTTCAGATAAATTATGTATAAACACATTCAGTGCATTCTCACTCATATGAAGCAGGGGAATGATAAAATTTTATACTGAATAGATTCCAAAGCACTTTTGGGAAAGACTGATGTAATATTTTTTCTTGATGCAATATTTTTTATCACCGTACTATATTTATGATGTCGTTTTATTACACGTTGTAATGATTCCGTGAATCTCTCTCTCTCTCTCTCTCTCTCTCTCTCTCTCTCTCTCTCTCTCTCTCTCTCTCTCTCTCTCTCTCACACACACACACACACACACACACACACACACACACACACACACACACACACACACACACACACACACACACACACACAGAAGCACACATGGCATGAATGAAAGCCAGACAGTTCAGTCTGCCATGTTTCATTCTCCAGAGCCTGGCCAAGGCAGTGTTGCGTAATAGGCACGAGCCTCTAATCTCTCAGTAGCACTGCTTCCTCTCGCCTCTCTGCTCTCGGACGCTATTTTAAGCCTTCACTGTACGCTTACATTTAATAGGCAAAGAATGAGCTGAGGGGTGAAAAGAAACTATAAAAACAATTAAATATTACATATTAAAGGAAACAGGTATTTGAGGCAGTCCATATAACATTCAACTTGGTGATAGATATGAAAAACTCTACCAGAAATGAATCTAGGAAAATAATCACTTTCAGACACAGTCCCCCCCCCCCTCTCTCTCTCTCTCTCTCTCTCTCTCTCTCTCTCGATTCTAATAAGCCCAAAATATGATGCAGCCAATCCATCTAAATATAGAAATTCAATGGTCACTTTAATAGGAACACCTGTAACCTGCAATTGTCCAATCAGCCAATCATGTAGCTTTGCAATGCACAAAGTCATGTATGCACAGTTCAAGAACCTCAGTTAATGTTCACATAATACACACACGATATACAGTATATATATATATAAAAAAACATAACGTGCAAAGCTTTCTGTTTTAAATATTCTCCTGTGTTAGAAAGTCATACTGACTGTTGCAAAGCACTGATACTGAAGACTGCTTCCAATATTAAAATAAATATTACTTATTTATAATCACACCGATAATCCATCCACCAATCCATCCATCTATCCATCCATCCACCCTGTGACTGAGCTGTTACTATAGAAACAATAATGTATTAGAGCGAGAGCTTTAATATACATCTGTGATTTGCCTTGCAAGTCAGAGAGGAAGTACGAATCTCCTTCATTTGAAGCCTAAACCACTAAATGTCACTGTTGGAACTACACATGCCTCATACTTTGCATTGTCGTTTCACCTTGACACTTGGGCCAGAAACATACTATACAAAGGTTGAGACAAAAAACTAGCTTATTGTGTTGCTTTAGCATGTAAAAGCGTGTATAAATCAGAGGGGGATACGGCCCAAAGAAAGAAAAGTTAAAAAGACATTCTCTGAAAAAAAAATGTCCTTGCATGAGTTGGGGAATAATTGCACCAAATAAATGTTCGAATAAAAAAAAAAAGCACACACTGACAAGGAGACTATTCACTCAGAGAAGAAGTTCCATTTGTCCTCTAGAACAATAAGTGTCTGTTATAAAGAGCTGACATCATAGACAACCCTCTCAAATAGTTTATGCAAAGACTGCTATGGAACAAATGCAGCAGCTCACATGGATTATGACGTGACTGGGTGACAACTGAACTGAACAATTAAATCTAAACGACAAAAGAAATCCTAATAATTAAAATAACTAGTGTTAAGTCGTTAAGATTAAGCTGGTTTGGATAGACAAACGAACTCGTAGCATGGGTCATACAGAGGACGGCGACAGGAAACAGTACGGCTGCATATTTCTGAGCAGACAGACGCGCTCATCCCCCTACGTCAGCTCGGCCTACATACGGCCTTGTTACCATGGTGATTTCACACCTGGAAACAGACTGCATCAGAATCCTTCAGTGGTTGAGGGTCTCCTATCCCACCAGCTTATGCTGCTATACTGACTCATATTACTCAATGGATAATATGTGTTTTCTTATAACCTCCATGAAGCATTCATTTCTTCTAACTAACGATGAATTAGATCTCAGAAACCAATTAGCATAACATTTGAATAAGAAGGTGACAAGAATTGTCTGTTACTCGGTACGAATATTCAATTACTCGATATCATTATAATTTACTATCATTTATATTTCCATGCACTCAGTACGGAGAATGAATTTCAAATGACTCGACATAGATTAGAAATTTCTTATTAACTTCGTGTGATGAATTCACTTCATATCACATACGGTTGAAACTTTTTTATACTTCTGATGATCTCATATTACGCAGTATAAAGTAGAACATCATAAGTATGATGTTTCCTGTTAGTATTGTCTGTGTACTATGGAGTACACACTTCACCTTATTTTTCTATAGATTTTTCAATCTTCAGTATGGAGCATGGACTTCCCATTATTTAGTAAGTATTCATTTCCCATTATGTTGCTTGGGAGATTGGATTTCCCATTACTCTTTACTGTGTAAACATTTTATTTATTCAGTATGGAATACGCAGCTCCCATTACTTAATATTGTGTATACATTTCCCATGACTCATTAATGAGTAACATTTCCCAGTATAAAGTATGGAGTATGAATTGTCTATAAATCTTTATTGAGTGTATATTTTCTGTTACTCGGTATGGGTTTTCTCGTTCGTTATCAACTGGACATTTTCTGGTCTTTGATATGGAGCATAGATGTCTAGTTGTATGGTACTCAGTATTTAGTACTCAGTACTCAGTATGGAGCATATTTTCCATTACTCAATATGGAGAACGTATATCCCTTTAGTCTTTATTGATTAGACATTTCCCATTATTATTTACTGGGTATATATTTCTCAGTATTCAGAATTCCCTAGTATTAGGTAGGGAATATGGCTTCCTATTACTCATTATTAAGTATAAATTTTCCATTACTTAGTACGGAGTTCCTGTTGCTCATTTCTGTGCATACAAGCCCTATAACTTATTATGAAATATGGACTATTCATTACTCATTACTAGGAATACATTTCCAATTACTCAGTACAGACATCGGTACAGACAGAGTAAAGACATCCTATTATTTATTATTGAGTCTAGAGGACTTCCTGTTAAATATGATTGATTAAATATATGAGAGTACTGACTATGGACTTCCTATTACCCATAATAATTAAATATTAATTTCCCATTATGTAGTTAATCTGTTACTCCTTATATTATGGAGGGTGAATTGTCTATAACTTCTATGACATTTTCCAGTACCTTGATATGGAATATGGACTTTTCATTACTTCTTACTAAGCATTCATCTATTACTTAGTATAGTAATTACTTAGTATAGTAATGGGGAAGTCGTGGCCTAATGGTTAGAGTCTGACTTGTAATCCTAAGGTTGTGGGTTCGAGTCTCGGGCCGGCCACGACTGAGGTTGCCTTGAGCAAGCCACCGAACCCCCCAACTGCTCCCCGGGCACCGCAGCATAAATGGCTGCCCACTGCTCCGGGTGTGTGTTCACGGGGTGTGTGTGTTCACTGCTGTCTGTGTGTGCACTTTGGATGGGTTAAATGCAGAGAACAAATTCGGAGTATACTTAGCCGTATGTCGCATCACTTTTAGAGTAAATACTTCCTGTTACTCATTATTGGGTATATAAGACTTCCTGATACTCATGCTGGATTAAACATTTGCCCGTACTTGGCACTCATTATCGAGTATACATTTTCCATTACTTAGCATGTAGTGTGAATTTCTAATTACTGATTTTTGAGTGTGTATTTCCCATTATTTAGTAAGGAATACATAACTTTCATTATCCTATTACACGTTATCAATAGACTACCAATTAATCATTATTGAGTATACCTTTCCTTACTTAGTAAGGAATATAGACTATTCATTACACATTAATGAGTATACAGTACATTTCCCAGTACTCAGTACAAAGTACAAAGTAAATACATCCTGTTACTCATATCTGAGTACACATTTCCAAGAATCACATTATTCAGTAAGACGTCTGGACTTTCTATTACTCATTTCTAAGTATATATTTCCTATTGCTTAATAATGAGAAAATACTTCCTGTTACTCATTAGGATGTAAACATTTCCCAGTACTTAGTATGAAGTACAGTATATCCTCTCCTTATTGATTTCCCAGTATTTAGTCTGGAGTAAGGATTTCCTGTCACTCATTACTGAATATACAATTCTTATTACTCAGAATAGAGTATGAACTTCCCCTTAATCATTAATAAATGTACAGTTCTCATTACTCAGTACGAATTTAATATTACACAGTTTGTACTATGCATATTGTATTACTCAGTATACTGTAGGTTAGATATTTCTCATTTCCCATATTGGATTATAGTATGGAGAAATATATGATTTATTATAGAATGTAGAGTATAAATTTCAGAACCAGAATGAATCATATATGTTCTGTTGCCTACTGCAGGGTATATATTCCTCTGCCAGTGCTGGAGCGTGAATCCTGCTAACAAGTGTGAAATATGAATCACTTCTTCGTCAGTGCTTTATTTATATATTATAAATCTCCGCTCAGCCGGTGAGGGGAACAAATCGCCTAATAACGAATAATACCTCTGGTGCATGGATTTTCTATATACCACAGCAAAGCATGTGTGACCCAGGAGCGAATCTCACACATCAGGGGTAAAGAGGCACAGTTAATACATTATTAACTAAATAAATTATTAAATAAATTAGTGTAGATTGCTAACCCAAAAAGTTCTACAAAGACAGCTGTATAGTCAAGGTCAGGGAACAATGTACTACAAGCCCATATTCAGAAGTGGGATTAAGGTTAATGCAATTAAGGATCTACTATGTAACTTGCTATAATCCATTCATTGTGTTGAAAGGGATCTCTGCAACTTTCGATGTCCCTTTAACAGTTCAGATTTATAAAGATAGCCGATTTAAACCGATCTAAAATGCAGTGACAATCCACACAGCATACAATCTATATTTCTCTATACTGTTCTCAAGCATATTCACACTTGCTCCAAGTACCCTAATTAATCTGCATACTCTAGAGAGCATGTGCATTAAAGCATGAAGAGGAAGTCTATTCAAAACAGGCAATCTACTTTCATATAGTCAGTAGTCTCTGGAAGATTTTATGCAATAATATCACAAGTCTGCAGGTTTGCATAATATTTCTTCTACTCATTTTTTTCAACACTGACCTTGACACATAAACCTGACTAACAACGATGCCACTAATCCAGCTATTGACATAAATATGTATTTAGAAATCTTATATTCTTGATTTATTCTTGACCTCATCTTTTCTGAAAATTCTGGCAATTCTGACAATTATTGTTGTTTTTTTTTAGTGGTTATAATAAGCCAGACTATATGCCCTGTGATAAAACTAGAACAGGCAAGACAAGTGGGACTTCCTCTGTTTTCATCAATGAGAGCAGATAGTAGAGCCAAAATAGCAGACAAGATCAGAATATGCTGTTAAAGTAGAAAAGGAAAAAAAAAGGAATAAGTGGAAAAAAACAGAGTGCATCCAACTGTACCTTTTCAGATAGCGAAGAAAGCTGTCACCTTTTTCTCCTTCCCGTTTATGTCACTGAAGCTTGTATTAGCTGACGCGATGGAGATTGTGTATGCGTGTGTGTGTGTGTGTGTGTGTGTGTGTGTGTGTGTGTGTGTGTGTGAGAGAGAGAGAGAGAGAGAGAGAGAGAGAGAGAGAGAGAGAGAGAGAGAGAGAGAGAGAGAGAGAGAGGTTGGGCGAGGCAATGTGAGAGACGGACAGAACAAGTGAGAGAGAGAGTGTGCTTCAGTTCTCTCCTAAGCGAAAGTAGACTGTGTGTGTGTGGGGGGGGGGGGGGTGTATGTGCGAGAGATACAAGGGGTGCATAGTTCAGCATAAAAAGAACCAATGCCATGCCATAGTGATGCTGATTAATTCAGCATGCAGGAGTGCAATTAGATTGATCAGCTAGAGAGACAGGAGTAGAATGAGAGAGAGATCAGTTATAGAGACAGGAGCAGAATAAGAGAGATCAGATGTAGGGGCAGGAAGAGAATGAAAGAGGGATCAGCTATAGGGACAGGATCAGAATAAGAGAGATCAGATGTAGGGGCAGGAGCAGAATAAGAGAGATCAGCTATAGGGACAGGATCAGAATAAGAGAGATCAGATGTAGGGGCAGAAGCAGAATAAGAGAGAGATCAGTAATAGAGACAGGAAGAGAATGAAAGAGGGATCAGCTGTAGGGACAGGAGCAGAATATGCGAGAGATCATCTATAAAGACAGGAGCAGGATGAGAGAGGGATCAGCTGTTGGGACAGGAGCAGAATAAAAGAGATAAGCTATAGGAATAGAAGCAGAATGAGAAATAAGTCAGCTATAGGGATAGAAGCAGCATGAGAGTGATACGTTTTAGAGACAGAAAAAGAATGAGAGAGATCAGCTAAAGGGACAGAAAAAGAATAAGAGAGATCAGTTATAGGGATACAAACAGAATGAAAGAGATCAGCTATAGGAACAGAAGAAGAATGAGAGAGATTAGCTATAGGGATACAAGCAGAATGAGAAAGATCAACTATAGGGATACAAGCAGAATGAGAGAGATTATCTATAGGGATAAAGGAAGAATGAGAGAGATCAACTATAGGGATACAAGCAGAATGACAAAGATCAGCTATAGGGATAGAAGAAGAATGAGAGAGATTATCTATAGGGATAGAGGAAGAATGAGAGAGATTATCTATAGGGATAGAGGAAGAATGAGAGAGATTAGCAATAGGGACAGGAGAAGAATGAGAATTATCAGCTATAGGGATACAAGCAGAATGAGAGAGATTAGCAATAGGGATACAAGCAGAATGGGAGAGAACAGCTATAGGAACAGGAGAAGAATGAGAGAGATCAGCTATAGGGACAGGAGAAAAATAAAAGAGATATCAGCTATAGAGACAGAAGTAGAATAAAAGAGAGATCAGCTATAGGGATCCATTCATAATGAGAGATTAGATATAAGGACAAGAGAAGAATGAGAATGATCAGCTGTATGTATATAAGCAGAATGAGAGAGATTAGCTATAGGGACAGAAGAAGAATGGGAGAGATCAGTTATAGGTTACAAGCAGAATAAGAGAGATCAGCTATAGGGACAGGAGAAGAATAAGAGAGATCAGCTATAGGATACAAGCGGATTGAGCAAGATCAGCTATAGGAACAGAAGAAGAATGAGAGAGATCAGTTATAGGTTACAAGCAGAATAAGAGAGATCAGCTATAGGGACAGGAGAAGAATGAGAGAGATTAGCTATAGGGACAAGAGATACAGTATAAGGAACTGAAGCAGAAAGAAA
Organism: Tachysurus fulvidraco; assembly: GCF_022655615.1. Lineage (NCBI taxonomy): Eukaryota > Metazoa > Chordata > Actinopteri > Siluriformes > Bagridae > Tachysurus > Tachysurus fulvidraco. Next base: position 42,227,351 of record NC_062518.1, read on the forward strand.
TAGATATTAGCTATACTAATACAAGCAGAATGAGAAAGATCATCCATAGGGGCAGAAGCAAAATGAGCACGATCAGCTGTAGGGACAGGAGCAGAATGAGAGATCAGCTAGATAGGATATATGATATATGGATATGAGGATATATTATACAGTAGTAGCTACATGATAGTATTTTATTCTTAGTTTTTAATGTTTTCTACTTTCCAACAACTCCTTGTTTCAACACCATAATCATAATATACAGGAGGACCGTGGCTTCCCACTTGGCAAACCCTGTGTTCTATTATTAAGCACTTTAACAATCCAACTGTATTACTCCCTGCCTGTGAATGAGACTTTAAATAATGAGAGTAATAACAATAAATTTAAAATGATTGTTCTGTGACAATAAGGAGAAAATGCCCACTTCATTTAGATAGTCTAAGTGTTTTATATTAATCACAGCTTAAATGTATGTTGGTTTAAATGTCAGAACTGCATGAGGCTTCCTGAGTAAGAGAATTGCACAGGTGGCTGATGGTATGATGATATCTTCCATTTAGCTGCACTGAATAAATCCCATCTGTTATTTGTGTACCACAGAACTGCTAAAGTCTTGATTGGGATTTAACAATTACATGAATCAGAGGCTAAATATGGGGAAAAAATGACCAAAAATAGAAAAAACAGATTCAGATCAGATTCAGAAAAATGTCACCTGCTGATAAGTAGTGTTTGTGAGCTTGTGAACCTTTGTAGCACCATTGTGATCAATGTTTGCGTTGTGATGCATTTCTGCTCACCATGGTTGTAAAGAGTGCATATTTGAGCCACCATAGACTTCCTGTTAACTCAGACCAATCAATGTTCCTTAAAATTAAAGAGAAGAACTTAATGAAGATGGGGGCACGGTGGCTTAGTGGTTAGCACGTTCACCTCACACCTCCAGGGTTGGGGGTTCGATTCCCGCCTCCGCCTTGTGTGTGTGGAGTTTGCATGTTCTCCCAGTGCCTCGGGGGTTTCTCCGGGTTCTACGGTTTCCTCCCCTGGTCCAAAGACATGCATGGTAGGTTGATTGGCATCTCTGGAAAATTGTCCATAGTGTGTGAGTGTGTGTGTGTGTGAATGAGAAGTGTGTGTGCCCTGTGATGGGTTGGCACTCCGTCCAGGGTGTATCCTACCTTGATGCCCGATGACGCCTAAGATAGGCACAGGCTCCCCGTGACCCGAGAAGTTCGGATATAGCGGTAGAGAATGAATGAATCTTAATGAAGATAAAAGTTATTCATAAACCATCTTAAGTTCAAAAAGTGTTAGGAGCATTAAGGAAGACCTTTAAGAGGCTTAAGAGTTTCTTTATCAGAGCAGAAAATGGCCAAAAGGTGAAGAGGGAGAAGAAATGTATTGTATACAATATTTAATAATGATAGTGAGTAAATAAGATGATACAGATTAGATTGTGTAGGGATTAGTTTTTGTGACCAATCATATTAGAGATAACATCTCCGACACAGAGCAGAAATGATATATATATATACTGTATACAGTACATTCTGCCGCTATGCCATTTAGAGGAACACTAACATCTCCGACACAGAGCCGGAATGCCACAGCGGCGGAAATGATATAATTTGTCTTTATGACATTTCTGTGCTGTGTCTGAGATGTTTACATTACATTTACTGTATAACATACAGATGTTAGAACATCTCTAATATGATCGGTCACAAACAATCCCTACATGATATAACCTTGAATATTTTTATATTCTAATATCCTCTAATATCCTATTTTTTTATTGGACATCCAATCACAGTCTTTAAAAGAGTGTGCCATACATATTAACAGGTTAAAACCCACTGTAACGTGCATTATAAATGAGGCAAAGGATCCAAATGCAGGTAGTAATCCAGAGAAGGGCAATGACAAAACGGGACGAGAATCACAAGCACATAAAACAACAATTAAAGACAACAACAGACAACCGACATGGCAAAAAACTTAGGGTTAAATACCTACACGGAAACAATGACAAATGAGAACAGAAACACATGCCTAAAAAAAAAATCACCACATGACACATACACTAGGCCAGAGAACATGAGGGATAGGGATGCAAGCCACAAACGATACGAAACAGGTAACAAAATAAAAGACATGAAAACCAGAACATGAAACAAAAACCAAAACCAATGTTACATTATCCCCCTCTAAGGGCAGATCCTGACACCCTTAAAAAATTCTCAACCCAAAACAACAAAAAGTCTGGGAGGGTGGTAGAAAGGTGGAGGCAGTCTTGAGGGTGGGATGGAGGGTTAGTCCTAGATGACGGATCAGTGGTGGACGGATCAGTGGACCATGTGGCAATGATAGCTCTGGGATATAAAACCGTTGCGGGCCTGGATCATTGAGCATTGGGTCACGGTGCAATGAGGACCTGGGCCATGAAGAATTGGCAGACCTGGGCAATGGAGCAGAAGGTCCTGGTGCAGTGGTGGACCTATATTATGGTGCACTGGCTGAACAGGTGACCAAGGCAGAGCAAAAGGTTTATAAACAACCTCTGTGGTCACAGTATGGCTTAAGTGAGAATCTGGAACAACTTATGTGGTCGTATCATGGGAGACGAGAAACTCTGGAACGACCTCAGTGGTCACATCATGGCAGACGGGAAACTCAGGAATGACCATGAGACTCAGACTCAGATCCTTATGTGGAAGTGACCTTTGAATAAGACTCGAGCTGATGAACACACCAAATGGCCATGTAGTCATCAATAAGACCACTTCTGATACCCCTTGGCTTGCGACAACTACAGGGATACCAGCAGCACGTACTGACAAGCGGGGGTATCCTCCAGACTGGACACCAGTCTCTTGAGTATATGGGAAACCTTGACATCTTTATGCGAATCACTCATAACTGGAGATACTGATATGGTATCTATGGTGGCTAAAGACTCTGGAATAACACCCTTAAAGGTTAGTGATACTGGAACAATATCAAGACAGATGAAGGCGATCTTGGCTGAGGGCTCTAGCCTGGCGGCCATCTTGAGGGGAGGCTCTTGAGGCTTTGGCATGGCAGACATTATGCAAGCAGGCTTTGGCATGGCAGACATGAGATGAGCAAGATTTGGCATGGCAGGCAAGACATGTGGCAAGTTCCTCCTTTGCAACACTCAGTAAAAGCATATCCACTCAACCTTAAAGCAAAGTCTATGTATTGTTCTAGAGTCCAGTGTAGGGTATATGATGCCATTAAAAGGTGAAGTTTCAATTGATAAACCAAGCTTGAAAATGTCCTTAAGAGACAAAGACAAAGTCCTCTATAGGCCAATTCTCCTGACAAAGGCGTAAAATCCTCACAGCTGGATCCATAGCACGGTCGATTGTTTTGTAACCTCCATTGAAAGATGAGGCAGAGGATCCAAGTGCAGATAGAAGATTTTAATTAACACAAAACACAAAGTAATCCAGTGAAGGGCAATGACAAAACAGGACGAGAAACGCAAGCACAGGAAACGGCCATTATTAAGGACAACAACCGACAATCAACACTTAAAATACATTAAATACATAACCAAGGGAACCAATGACAAATGAGAACAGGAACACATAACTAACAACAACCAATCACAAGGTGACACATACACTAGTTCCTTGCTCAGAGTTGGTCCTGAATCACTCTTAAGATACAGATTCCTAGTTAGAAATTTTGACACTAAATTACGAGCTCTCTAAGATCATTCTTAGATTCTTTATGAATACGGGCCCTGGCTAAAATAGCAAAAAAAAAACAACAACCATGATTAATCCCAGCCTGGCATACAGTATCTATTCATCAGTAAAATGACCTTAGCGATAGAGTTACACACACTTTCCTGTTTTAAGGGAAGCAAATCCTAATTTAATATGTGGAATAATTTTCAGTAACGAAGCCATGTGATGTGTGTGTGTGTGTGTGTGTGTGTGTGTGTGTGTGTGTGTGTGTGTGTGTGTGTGTGTGTGTGTGTGTGTGTGTGTGAGTGTTCTTCACAGTTTCATGGTTATAAATTGAAGCGTTAATGCCGTACCTCTTCACGCTGGGACAGCAGATCTACACAGTGTCTCAACACTGAGCACGTCTCACTGCACAGCTCACATATCTCTCTGGCCTTGATGAGCTCAGGACCTGTCATATCTGCACACACACACACACATACACACACACACACACACACACACACACACACACAAACACACACAAACACACACACGCATACACACACACACACACACACACACACACAAGGTTTGTGAAAGCTATCAGTCAATTTCATTACATAAGGGGTTGTAATTAGATGTGCAAACATGTGTGCACTAGATACTGCTGAAAGAAGTGTGTGTCCTTATATTAAAAATAGCCAAAGAAAGCAACCAATTATAGAACTGTGCGCTTGAATCCTCAAATGTAAATGGTGAAAAGAAATTAATTTACTCTAACAGTTTTATTTTTGCAAATCCTTTGCAAGGAAAACGACTCTTACCGTTGTCTTCATTCTTGACCATGGAGACAAACACGGCCACCTGAGACTCCAGCATTCTCTGGTAACTTTCAGTTGCCTGTATGAAGAAGACAGCTACTGTACATTCTACAAACTACACAGAAACACTGTGCATGTTCCATAAAAAAACATATCCCAGTGTTTAGTAGGGGTGTCATGATTCGATAAAATACAATTCTCAGAATATTTTTGAACAAAACTTAAAAAAATAATTTAATTCACTAGGACTGAAAAATTCCTTTTTTATAAAAAAAAAAAAAAAAAAAAAATCCAGCTGGTTAGGGCTCTGGGTTGTTGATCTGAGGATCAGGGATCAAGACCCAGCCCTGCCAAGCTGCAACTGTTGGGCCCTTAAACAAGGCCCTTAACACTCTCTGCTACAGGGGTGCTGTATCATAGCTGCCCCCCTGTGCTATAACGTATATGTGGTGATTATAAAGGCTTCTATGCCCTAATTTTCTTCATTCAACATGAATTTTTGTCTTGAGAAATTCAATACAAACTATTTTCACCATATCTTACAAATAAATTAATTCATTTATGAATTCCTCAACAAATTTGATTATGTAAATAAAGTCTCTGTCATGGCAAAAAAAAAAAAAGATTATTAAAAAAAAATACTTCTTTTCCACAATGTGAATTGCACATCATCCCATTTTTGTCACGACGAATTGTAAGACCCAGCTTAGATGTTTTATTTGATATCGCATTATTATTTAGAATGGCTAATATAAAACTATCTACTGACAAAGAAGAGCATTAAATGAGCGATGCAATTCATGTGTACTCAATTAACTCGATTAACGACTCGACTCGATTAACGGCTCCCTTTAGGCCTTTAGCGTTTTCCTGAATTCTGTCAACACTTCAACGTGGAAGGCATTTCATTAGGTAGCATTTATGTAACAGTACAGAAAAGATGAATGACATATAGAGAGATTAAGCTGCAAAGAACTGATCGTCCTACCTGAAGTGAGTGTGACAGAAGATCCATTGCTTCTTCAGCCACTTTCTCTTCTCCTTCCTGTGCAGCTGTTTTATCTGGGCTTCCACAGAGGGCGCTGTACATGACATGCTCCTCGATAGCATCCACCCATTTCTGCCCAATACAGTTAAGATGTCTTAGTTCGAAGATGTAGTTATTAATTATGCATTACTTAAGTGCAGGTATAAAAATCTCAGGACTATTCTGGTGCAGATTCTAACCTTAGAGGATATTTTTGTTGACAATTTCACCGGTGCTGTATGAGCATCGGTGTGTGTAGGACACTTTCAAACCCAATACAAGCTACGATTTTTGCATTCAGTGTTTTTCATCTGTCTCTTTTCAGTGTTTTGTGACTCAATAATCAATGTAAACAAACTACTGGACCTAAATACTTACCAACTAAATTGGTTTATCTCAAACAACTACATAAATGTGAATCATGTCACTTACATAATCATTTCTATGTCTAGTACATTTAAATGAAATACTTCTGTTGCTGGAAAATAGTCAAACTTGGGGTAGGATGCTGATGTTTAACAGGACAGTAGCTTTCTACCAAAAGTTGTATTCTTCATATATCAAAGCTGCAATTGTTTATTTATTTTATCCATTTACATGTACATCACCTACATTCTAACGACTATAGACAGTCACTGTCTCACCAGATTTTTTAAACCATCATCTTCCAGAGAAACCAGATATGACAATGACAAAAAAAAAAAAAAAGAAATATCCTAAAAATTTAAATTTAGATTCATCCATACCACACTCTTTGATTTGATCTATCTATCTATCTATCTATCTATCTATCTATCTATCTATCTATCTATCTATCTATCTATCTATCTATCTATCTATCTATCTATCTATCTATCTATCTATCTATTTATTTATTTATTTATTTTAATGATTTGTTTTATTGAGTTCTTTTCTTTAGCACCGCTCTTGTCCCTCACTCTGTTATCGTTATCTCTTGTGTTTGTATATTATAAATTATAAATAAACTTTTTGGATGTATATTTGGTTCACTGTTTATGGTATTATTTGGGTGTTGTTATCAAATTATTTTTACTAAAAAGCAAGCCGGACTTAGCTTCGTCTCTGCCTGTTGTCTTGAACACAGACACACCACACTTCACCAATAGAACAAAGGTTTTCTTTTGTCCGCATCTTAATAATTAAATTTTCACGTGTTACGTCCTCGTATCCTCTAGGCTCATAGTGAGACGTAACAAGCACCAACTCTTTTCACTTTGAATTTATCAGACCATCTAAAACTGTAACTCTAATAAAGAGGTCTAACATTTTGAAATTCAAGTCTGATCAGAAACAAAAGCAACCAAAAACAACGACTCACTTTCCTGCTGATTTCTGGTTCTGTGCATCTAGATGACACTTTAAAGTGATGCACACTGCCATCACAGCACTTCAGTGAGAAAAAGTATTTATCCCAGGATTTTACCTGCAAAATAAACCATTTTGTTTGCATGCATATTTATATAATGCAAAAACTATGGTAATCAAATGTAAACTTTAAACTTATTTTAAGACAACACATTACTGTAAATCATCTCTCTCTCTCTCTCTCTCTCTCTCTCTCTCTCTCTCTCTCTCTCTCTCTCTCTCTCTCTCTCTCTCTCTGAATCATGATCTAATAAGAATAAGGTTGAGGATAAGTAAATGAACTTAATAGAAGCACTTGTAGCTTTTTTTTTTATTTCACCTGATTCAGTTCACCGATTCAATTCACTGCCATTCAACTGCATTCAACAATTCCGTAAAACTCCAATTCAGTTTAATACAACACTGATTCGATTCAATTAAATCCTGATTCAAACCAACTATAATTTAATTCAAGCCTGCATAACACAAATTCAAACCTGATTTACTTTTATATTTACTTTTAACAACAGGCTAACAATAAACTACACAGAAATCTACATTTAAATCTCACAACAATGGAAGAAATGACTCACATACTGTATACCTGGTTAATTTTAGCCTTTTTTTTTTGTTTTTGTTTTCCCTATTAAACATTTGAGATGCTAATCAAACTGATGCGCTACATAAATATTGAATCTTCTAGATATCTAATATAAAAAAAATACAGGATTCAGTTAATAAACAAGCCAAAAGATGCTGACTGATAAATGAATCGTTCATCGTGTATGGTATTTGTGAGTGGGTAATAACTAGACTATTGAGAGAAATAGAAAAAATATTCTCTCCATCACTCATTTTATTTTCAGTGTTATATTTGCTGGAATAGAACAGATCTTTGCAGTAGGCTCACAGGAGTCTGTGGTACAGCCCGCAGGTGCTGATGGACAGGTGTAAAGTTTGAACACACACACACACTGCTGAGCTATTATGTTCTTAGAGCACTTACCACACACTGAGCCTTAATAAGAGGCTTATAGCCCTGCCTACGGTTTTCACATGCTGTGTCAGACCTGTGGACACAACAGACAGTCACAAGACAGAAAGAAAGAAAGAAAGAAAGAAAGAAAGAAAGAAAGAAAGAAAGAAAGAAAGAAAGAAAGAAAGAAAGAAAGAAAATCAATATGAGTTAGTAGTATTAGTATTTCTAGTATTAGGGTACAAATGTTTTAGGGATTCAGAACTCTTCAAAAAATAAATCTAGTTCTCAGCTTAATAACATAATGTTGAGCAGAAGAGAGCATTACATACATATGTGCAGTACTTAGTTCATATAAATCGTGTTCACTCATTTATTCAGCTGAACACAGCACATGCTCTGCAGTTTAATTCAGCCAAACCCTCTGATTCTGTTAAACTCGGAATGTAAAGTGTGTTAGAGCCACATTACATTACAGCACAAAATAATACTTTTGTTTTGATATCCCAGCTTTGGAAATAAGGCTCAGAGTAATTGTCACTCAGCGTGCAGTGCTTCTGGAGCAGAGAGGGTTAAGGGCCTTACTCAAGGGCCCAACAGTTCCTTGGTGATCTTCCAGTCAGTAACCCAGAGCCTTAACCACTTGAGCCACCACTGCCTTGGGTTTAATCAGGAATAAACTAAATAAACCCTGATTCGATTAAACTCAGATTTGGTCTAACTCTGACTCAATGAAACCCTGAATCAATTTAACTCTGGTTTAACTGTAGCTTGATTTAGTTGAACCCAGATTCAGTGTAATGTTGATTAAATTCAACTGCGATTCAATTTTAACTCTGAATCAATTTGATTCATTTTTAGCTCAATTCAATTCTGATTCTCTTAAATCAGAATTCTGTTCAACTCTGATTATATTCAACTCTGATTCAATTCAATTAAACCCCAATTCAACTCAATTTGATTCAGTTTAATGCTGAATAAATTAAACTCTGATCCATTTAAACTTTGATCCAAATGAATTCAACCCTGATTCATTTTAATTTGATTTTATTTAATGCTCAATGAATTAAACTCTGAAACACTATTCAATTCAGTCTGAAATTAATGATTCGGTTGAACCCTGGTTCAGTTAAACGCTGATTTAACTCAACTGTAACACAATTCAACTCTGATTAACATAATGTTAATTGTAAAATGTTAAGCATTTTTTCAACAATCATTAAATGTGGATGCGTCTTGTGCATCTTGTCTCCTTTCACTTCTTTTTGTTTACAAAATTTCATTTGCCCTTTTTTTTTTGTTGACACATATATGTTCATACACGGCTAGAATTATGGCTATACTTTTATTTATTATGAAGCAGAAATGCAGAATTTTTATTATATTTATTATACTACTTTATATTTACTACTATATAATACTACTTTATATTTATTATACTACTTAATATTTAATTTATTATACTACTTAATAATATTCATTGCACTTATTAATTCTAGTTAATTGTTGCCTTTGTTTCATTCATTATGGATGGCAGCTTAAATAACAAATCAAAATATTGCACCAGATAAATTTACTAATAAATTGCTTTGAACAGAAACTGGTATACAGAGAAAGTTACTTACTGCTTACAGTACCAGCTCACAGACCCATTCTCCAGAACAACCCAGTGTGAGTTCCAGGTCAGAAAATCTGACTTCTGTGGAAAAAAAAATGTTAGGACAAGCTGCAATTTTCTCGTCTAAAGTCATACTTCAGCTACTGATTTTGTAACATAGCACTGCAATTTAACGTTAACTGTGTCCTTAAAATATTGCCTGAGATATTCAGGAGTTGAAACTCTTGGACGCCACCTTGTGGTTGTGACTAGGATGACTGAGATGCCTGCTCCATGTTACATTACAAGAATATGTGTTAATTAAACATAAATAATAATAATAATAATAATTAAAAATTCAAAGATCTATCTATCTATCTATCTATCTATCTATCTATCTATCTATCTATCTATCTATCTATCTATCTATCTATCTATCTATCTATCTATCTATCTATTATATTTATCAGTCCTCACCTTCCACAACTGTCCTTCAAACTTTCTAGCAGTGATAGCCTTTATTAGAGAGAGAGATAGAGAGAGAGAAAAAAGAGAAAATATTTATACACTTTTTATTATTATTCGTTTGCTCAATAATCTCGCTGCTTTTGTGAGGAAGGGTTATAAATAAATTTGAGTCAAACAATGTAAACATACATTTTCTTGACATTTCGCCAGAAAGAATCTCATCTGATCATCCTTGGTGACGTCTAACACGGAATGGCCTACAAAACAACACAGAGAAACTTTTAATTTGTAACATAATTATGCATATATCAACTTATTTATGAGAAATAAATAAGGAATAAAACACTTTAGGCGGTGTTTGCGTTCACATGTGTATTTGAATCCAAGTGAATTATTTCTGATCAACATCAACGCTTTCATGCTAATAAAAATAATAATAGTATTTAAATAAATGTAGTCAATGAAGTCGATTACTTATCAATAAAAACACACCCTAAAGTGTTTTATTCAAATTATAACAAATTTGTCAATGCAAATAGATTGACACATGATACTTTTCCCCCTAGTTTTCCCTTTCTGGTAACATTGAAAACTGAGAAGTGTACTATAGGCTGAAACTGGAGACTTCTTCTCAAAAAAAAAAAAATAAAATAAAGGAGGAGAAAATATTCATCAAACAGCTTTATTTAATTATATATGTCCACTATATATATATATATATATATATATATATATATATATATATATATATATATATATATATATATATATATATATATATATAATAGTGGACATATATAATTACATAACAATAATTATTATTATTATGCTGCATAATCTCTACATTCAAAAATATTACACGTGCAATGTATCAGACTAAATTAGAACAATTCCTGAAAGTCCTAAAATATAGGGTTTCCACATTTAAAAAGAAAAATTCACAACAAGGAAATATGATGTTTAATTATATAATGCTAGGACAAAAGTTTGGTCTGGGATTTATATATATCCCAGACCAAACTTTTGTATACATGTATAATTATTATATATATATAAATCCCAGACCAAACTTTTGTATACATGTATAATTATTATATATATATAAATCCCAGACCAGACTTTTGTATACATATATAATTATTATATATATATAAATCCCAGACCAAACTTTTGTCCTAGCATTATATAATTAAACATCATATTTCCTTGTTGTGAATTTTTCTTCTTAAATGTGGAAACCCTATATTTTAGGACTTTCAGGAATTGTTCTAATTTAGTCTGATACATTGCACGTGTAATATTTTTGAATGTAGAGATTATGCAGCATAATAATAATAATAATAATAATAATAATAATAATAATAATAATAATAATAATACAGTTATCTAACACTAACATTTAAGTAGATTTAAGTGTAGCATATGGATGATTATCATAATCAAAAGTTGATTATTGCACAAAGGGAAGTATAAGTATTAAATTCCACATTATTACCGTTTTTGTTCATTGTACTAAAACTGCCTCCACTCTTAACCAGCACCTCCACACACTCTTTATACCCCCTGCTGGCTGCAATGTGTAATGCCGTGTCCCCATCAGAGTCCTTGCAGTTCACGTCAGGAGGTCTGCTCTTGCTGAGCTATTTGAAAAACTTGGGTAAGTACTGATCTTTATATTAACTATAATATTAACTGATATATAACTTTATATCAAATGTCCAGAACTCACCAACTGAGCTACAACCCCACAATCTCCATCTCTTGCTGCATCTAAAAGTCTCTCCTCCATCTTCCTGCCCTCTCTTCTTTCTGCAGCTGGAGCGAAAAAAGAAAAAAAAAAACAATCATGAAGTAGTAGGTACAAAGACTAAACGAAATCTGGGGCACAACAACACTTCCGACCTTCCAGCATAGTAATGACTTCATCATCGTCAGTGATATCCCTGGGGGTCTGAGCACATCCGTTGAGTAGCGTGGCACAAGCACCGTGCCGTAACAGTAGCAGAACAACCTCCTGGGTACAAAAAGTGATTCCGATCAGGAGTAAGACTGTGTGTGTGTGTGTGTGTGTGTGTGTGTGTGTGTGTGTGTGTGTGTGTGTGTGTGTGTGTGTGTGTGTGTGTGTGTGACAGAGAGAGAGAACGAGAGAGAGAGAGAGAGAGAGAGAGAGAGAGAGAGAGAGAGAGAGGTGAAAGTAATGAAGCAGAAAGAGTGAGAATCTCCCACCTGTCTTCCACAGAGGGCTGCAACGTGTAGAGCCGTGTCACCATCATAATTCTGCGTGTTCACATCCACGCCACGCTTCACACACAGAGTCGAATTAAATAGAAATCGATTCTGTAGCGTTCACTGTTTCACATTTTCATGCTATGTCTCTTACCTTTAACAGTTCCTCAACAATATCTTTCTGGCCAAAGTAACTAGCCAGGTGAAGCGTCGTCCATCCACCATTAGGTTTGGTTTTGCCTGAAAAAAGAGGAGAGAGAGAGAGAGAGAGAGAGAGAGAGAGAGAGAGAGAGAGAGAGAGAGAGAGAGAGAACCTGAAATACAATCCAATACTTAATACATACACTACTTAGTACATACAATACTAAATGTTACTGACTATATAAAAGTGAATATCTTTTATATTTTTCTAGATTTTAATTGTATAGAAATTAATAGTGAGTATCTTAGAAGGCTCTCAAAATTGGATTTGTTCAATTTAAGGTTAAATTACCCCCCCCCACACACACACACACATATTCACACACACACACACACACACACACACACACACACACACACACACACACACACACACACACACACACACACACACACACACACACACACACACAACATAATGAATACTGTCAGGTTTTAGCATTTTTTTGTCAGGTTTTAAGAAGAACATACAAACTCCACAAATGCCAAATCACCAAATCCCACAAAGTCGAGTTCCTTAGTAACAATATAACTTATCATAAAGGCTTCTTGCATTTGGTAGACGCCTTCGATCAGAGTGACTTGCATTTATACAGCTAAGCAACAGAGGATTAATTGCCTTGCTTAAGGGGCCCAGGAGTAGCAGCATGGTGGACCTGGGTTTCAATCTCACAACCATTCAAGCAGTAGTCCAACACCTTAACTACTAATCTACCACTTTGCCTTTACTTCCCCAGTTATCATAATATGTACCTGATAAGCATCAATGTCAAAGGTCTCACATTGTCCTTTAGGACATTTACAAATCTCAGACATCTAATATAGCACATATTTAGCTGCACAAAACACAGAAGGAATATCATTCTTACCCCGACTGTGAACTTGTTCCATCTCCTACAACACTCTGATTGTATATTCAGGCCGTATCACAAGTCAGCTTGAATTCCAACAACTTTCGGATTCCAGCAATCAAAATTATGAAATGTTCACAATCCTTGTCTAATGAGAACTACATCGAACTTCATAGCAGGTTTAAGACGACAGTGTCTAGATATTTGCAGTAGCCACATAGTTTCTAAATAAAGATAGTAACCTGATGCCAGGACCAGCCACTTGTAACGTAACCACGAGGACGTGTGCTTGTATCCCAGTCTAGATATAAACAACTGCCATAGGAGAGACTCGGGGCAAAAGACAGAGAAAGACGAAGTGCCAACCAATAATAAGACACAATTGAACACACACACACACACACACACACACACACACACACACACACACACACACACACACACACACACACACACACACAAACTCTACGGACAAATTCGAAGAAGAAGAAGATTAATATATTTGTCACATGTTCATTACAGACAATGCGGTGTGGCATGGAGTCGATCAGTCTGTGGCACTGCTCAGGTGTTATCAGAGCTCTGATAGTGGCCTTCAGCTCTTCTGCATTGTTGGGTCTGGCATATCGCATCTTTCTCTTCCCAATACCCCATAGATTTTCTATGGGGTTAAGGTCAGGCAAGTTTGCTGGTCAATTAACAACAGGGATACCATGGTCCTTAAACCAGGTACTGGTAGCTTTGGCACTGTGTGCAGGTGCCAAGTCCTGATGGAAAATGAAATCTGCATCTCCGTAAAGTTGGTCAGCAGCAGGAAGCATGAAGTGCTCTAAAACTTCCTGGTATATGGCTGCGTTGACCTTGGACCTCAGAAAACACAGTGGACCAACACCAGCAGATGACATGGTACCCCAAACCATCACTGAATGTGGAAACTTTACACTGGTCCTCAAGCAATGTTGATTGTGTGCCTCTCCTCTCTTCCTTCAGATTCTGGGACCCTGATTTCCAAAGAAATGGAAAATTTACTTTCATCAGAGAACATAACTTTGGACCACTCAGCAGCAGGCCAGTCCTTTTTGTCTTTATTCCAGGCGAGATGCTTCTGATGCTGTCTGTGCACTGGATGCTTCCTGCTGCTGACCAACTTCATGGAGATGAAGATTTCATTTTCCAATAGGACTTGGCACTTGCACACAGTGCCAAAGTTACCAGTACCTGGTTTAAGGAGCATGGGATCCCTGTTCTTAATTGGTCAGCAAACTCGCCTGACCTTAACCCCATAGAAAATCTATGGGGTATTGTGAAGAGGAAGAGCTGAAGGCCACTATCAGAGCATCCTGAGCTCTCATAACACCCGAGCAGTGCCACAGACTGATCGACTCCATGCCACACCGTATTGCTGCAGTAATTTAGGCAAAAGGAACCCCAACTAATTATTGAGTGCTGCACACGCTCATACATTTCGTCTTCATAAGTTTCAGTTGGCCCAGATTTCTAAAAATCCTTTCATTGTATTGGTCTTAAGTAATATTCAAATTTTCTGACATACTGAATTTGGGATTTTCCTTAGTTGTCAGTTCTAATCATCAAAATGAAAATAAATAAACATTTGAAATATATCAGTCTGTGTGTAATGAATGAATATAATATACAAGTTTCTCTTTTTGAATGGAATTCGTGAAATAAAGCAACTTTTTGATGATATTCTAATTATATGACCAGCACCTGTATATATATACTGTACATATATGATATATAGATTTTTTTTTCTTGTAGTGTATTAGACACAGATTTTACATTTTACATCATAATCCATGTGTTGTTTAGCTTGTTGTTTTGTGAAATTAAACTACATATAAAGTGTTTACATCAAAAGAATGCACATGTGTAGTTTTCACGTTATTTTTTTACAAGGAATGAGATAGAGGTATGTGTTGAGCAGGGGCGTTGCTAGGGTTGGAAGGGATGAGAGGTTTATCCCCCTGAGACTATGACTAACAGTTACATTATAAATACCTCAACAACTCCAATGAATGAATGATGACTGTACAATGGTTGTATACTAACAACAGTGCCACCTGCTGACCGCAGTAGATACTGTTCTATTTAACAGCTCAACACATACTGCGTACTGCTAAGTCTTTATATGTCATGTAAATTGTTTTTATTTTTAAAAGACTGCTAGATATCTTACATTTACAGCATTTTGCAGATGCCTTTTTTCAACTTACATTACCTACAACTAAAAGTTAAGGGCCTTGCTCAGGGGCCTGCATTGGCAGCTTGGTGGACGTAAGATTTGAACTCACAACCTTCTGATTGGTAACCCAACAACTTAAACTCTAAGCTAACACATGCCAGGAAAGATAGACTCTGTATTTTTCCCACAGGAAGTTCAAGCATCCAGGAGCACCATACAGAGAAATAAGATGATTACAACACAGTAAACCCACTCCATCCATCAAGATGTGCAAATAAAATAACTTTTTTCTTATATTAGGTGAGATTAGGCTAAAGCCCCTGAAGCCCCACCCTCGCAATACCACTGGTGCAGAGGCACCGTTGTATGCATTGACTAAAACAAATTTTCAGCAGTTCAACAAACTTCATATTTTTCTGCTGTATTATTGATTAACTCATCTGAGTGACCAACAATTCATGAATAACAATTCATCGATGTTCTATCGATTTGCTTGCATTTCTTCCAAGCAAAGTACACACTGCTCAATATAGCACCGTAGCATTAGAACTGCCCCTAGAAGCCAAACTGGGAACTGCAAACAACACTAATTGAGGCAGGAGTCACACTGCACCATGCTCAGGGAAGGAGCAAAGAACAGGGCAGTTAGTGCATCTGCCATATTAGGCTCTGTGGCCTCCAAGATCTTGTTTAAAATGACATTTTTCAGAGATGAAGCTAATAAATTTCCACAAACAAAAGATAGACCGTGTCTGCATCTTCAGATATTTTGCAAACATTGGTAGAGGGAAAGCGGGATTATGGAATGGATAATATATTGTAATATAATGTCTTTAGGAAGAGATGATGCAAGCAATCTCTGCTCGGTCTCATCTCGCTGATCACAGTGAGTGGTATCCCTGTGGAAAATTTCCTCCCTCTCCATTTCCCTTTCCTCTCAGTCCCTTCACCACAGCTGTCACACTGCTCATTTGTGTCCAGATCTGAGCACGTCCAGCTAACGTTCCCCAGGGCGGTGTGCTGGCTGAGACAGTAGTCGCACTGGGCTTCAATTGTAGGCCATTTTGATTGGTCGATTGTTCTTCAGAGAAAATTAAAGTGCTCTTCTTGTGCTAATAGGTTTTAAATCAAAAAGACAAGTCTCAGCATGTGGTTGACCGATAGAAATGGAACAGATTTCCACTAATTGGAGGTTATTCATTAACAATTCTTTGTGTCCGACGGAATCATTGTCATCCTGCATGAAAATAATCAAAAGTTCATGCATAAAATAAACGCAAGAGATATACAGTGATATTTTGAGCTCACACAAACTATAGGAACTCCGTCTAACTTTATCGGAACACAACACATTATATTATTAATAATATTTTTTTCAAACATTATCTTTGAAATATGCTTTCATCAAAATGACTCGCACCCTCATACTGTAATTCTTCAGTCACTCACGTATCAGCATACAGTACATTTTCAAAGTTACTGGAAAGTAATCCTGACGTAGATTTGGATCTCTAAATAGGACAGACTCTGTGAGAAAACATGAGCTTGTTCAATGGGCGCTGAGGGTCATAACATAAATCAATAAGTGTTATCACTGGTGAGATAAAGAATTATAACTAGTGAAAAATACAGTATCTGCCTTAAGCTAACAAGGATATCTGATATCTACAAAGAACCAAAAGTAAACTATATTTGGTTTGGACATTCAAGTATAGTGTTAGTAAGATAAACTGAAGCTACAGTATATACTGTAAGCTAGCACAGTTGTGTTTGTATTATTACAGCATGCAACCACTTTAAATAACGACTTGTCTTTGCCGATCGTTGATATGAACTTCTGCTAGTTTTTCAGCGCCACGTATTATCCACTTGCTAGGACGCACACTTCTGTGATGCTCAGAATTTGACACCAACAAGCCAATTTTAAAATGTTTCTACAGTACATCCTGGTTTTCACATGATTTGAGGCTGAAGCGTTTATCAGTTTCTGTACAAAGTGTGTCTGTTTCTATGGTATTCTAACACAATGTACACATTTAGCATTGCATTTGGCAATCCTGGGTATAAAGCCGTGCTAGTGTGGAATGTTCCTTTACCCTGGGGATAACACGAGGTTCAGTGTACTGTATATATACACACATCATGTATCTATATATGTTGAATTATTTCCTATGTTTGGGTGCTGGAATCTCACTCTAGGGACTATTTTTCATTTTCATCTAATTTAAAGATGAAAAATGCAAATGTCATCACTGATTGTAGGGAGCAAAGCATTACACAGGCCAGAAGTGCAGAACTCTATTTCTAATGAGGGTGTCAGCTTATTTGGGCATGATGATGATCTTATTATCCTTATAAACCACTAAACCCACCTCTCCCTACACACACACACCTCCCTACCGATGCACTAGCTGTGTGTGAAAGATCTAATGAGGGACATCATTCTGTCTGACGAGAGCTTTGAAGACCTGTCCTTAATCTGTCTAATTTGGCAGCATTGTGTCTACATTGTGTTACACATACAAAGACTATTTGAGAAAAAACGCCAGAAAGCCGTGGAGTTTTGATGTGCTGAGTGTGACTGGCATGTTATCTACAACAAACCTCTTCAATTCAGTTTTGGTTTTCATTTTTTTTAACCAAATTGTCACAGTGTAAGATGAGTTCTAAGGCACTGTGTATAAAAATGTATTGTTTTGGTGGTGAAAGTCTTAATGGGTGTTGGACATGTGTTGAATTGTATGTTTGTGTTTATTTATTTTCATTAATGTAGATGTTGTTGGCCAATGATTGTTGCCCATGTTCCTATAGTTAGAGGAGAGAACCCCCTACCAATTTTAGAATGGTTAGATCCAGGGGTGGGACTAAGAGAATAAAATGGCTCCCACACAGTCAGTCTGTGTGGGTTATTGTAACAGTTGGTGTTTGTAGGTGGTGTACCAAGTAAATGCTATGGTCTTACTGAGTGTGGGCACTAATAAATCACCCTTCACCTGACTCCAAGCGGCTTCTGTGTCACATTTGCCTCCTATCCCCCAGTTAAATCCTAACACAAATATTGTTGCTGTGGAGAAAACTATTCAATCAATTTCACTATCAATGAAAGTAAGTAAATATGTAAGTGGGGCAGTGCTCTGACCCCAACCTCCAAAGTTGGGATATGTGACAAAAGTAAAGGCTTCTATCTACATTATTCAGAACTGTATTAAGATCTGGTTCAATTGAACTACTTTTCATGATGCTGCTATAGTATCTTTGTTATGTTACATTTCATAAGAATATTAATGTTAATATTGGGATGAATTTAAATTCTGCTGGCTGCTCCACCTGCTCCGCTATAGCAATAATGCACTGGCTTAAAATTCGATTATTATTATTATTTTTCAGAACAAATCTCAACACTCTTGCGAGTCTAGAAACCTTATAGATGCTTGTCATTTTTGTGAAAAGGGGTGGGATATATTAAGCAGTATTTAATTAGTTCCTTTTTTAAATTGATGTGTTGGAAGAGGGAAAAATATTCAAGTGACATTAACAAGGACAAAATTGTGATGACTGTCTCGTGAGGTGTTTCTGGAATGTAGTGGTTAGTACCTACCAAAGGGTCATGGGTGCCCAAGGCTCACTGATGCTCCTAGGGAGAAAAGGATAGTTTGGTTAGTCTGGTCTACTACCAGACAGCTTTTGTAGCACAAGTTGCTGAATAAAGTGAATGCTAGCTCTGATAGAAAGGTGTCAGAAAACACAAAGCATCACAGCTTGCTGTCTAGCTGCAGGCCAGTCAGACTACCCATGCTGACTTTTACATTTACAGTACATTAATTTACATTTACAGCATTTGGCAGACGCTCTTATCCAGAGCACTGAACAAATGTGCTTTTAAAACTCCATCATAGAATAACTGTACACCACCGAAAGCTCCTACAATGGGAATGTGAACATCAGAACTGGACCACTGAAGCAATGGAAGAAGTTAGACTGGACTGATAAACTACAGTACGTTTTCTTTTACATCATTTGGATGCGACTGAGCATCACTTACCTGGGGAAGAGGTAGCACCAGGAACTTTGACATGCACCATTTACCTAAAGGGCTTAAAGGATCTGCTGCTAATGTTTTGATACTAGGTACCAAAGGACATCTTCTGTCAGGAATCGGGTGCCTCCTCGAGAACAAAAAATGGACCTAAATGCAACTGCAATACACGCAAGACAACTGGTATGAACAGAAACATCATTTTAGAAACATAGAGGCAGGGAAGGGGATATGGATTGAGCTGGGCACAAGGAAGAGCACAAAGGAAAACAAAGACACATGGCACAGGACATAAACAAACTCCTGCTGGAACGCCCCCTGGTGTACAGACAGGAACTAGTCCAAGCAATACATAACACCTTTAGGAGGTCTTGTGGCATCATGCTTTGATGGCTCAGAGCTGTTTTGGTAGCAAAAAGGAGACGTGTACACAATATCTGGCAGGTGGATTCTGCTGATTGGTGTACATGTACAAATGTTAATTTTTATGTTATTTATTTTTTACTTTTTATGCTGTACAAACAACATAAATGATAATGATTCCCAAAGGCAAACTTAGTTCCCACAATTCTTGCTCTATATTTGAGGGCTTAATTAATGTATTTTACATAACACCTATTTCATCATGTCAACCATCGAGCCATTTCGGAAATACAGCTCATTCAAACCCTAGTGTTCTGGCACTTAGAGCCAGGTCATGTTAATTAGCTTAGAGATTAGTATAAGCTATTACACTTCTTTAACATTACACACCAATGTTTAATCCTTTTTCAAATGACAAGATAATGGAAGAGAATGGAAATCTCAACTGACTTTTGGAGATGTAAACCTCAACAGGGAGCTTTTAGCAATAAAGAAGGACAAGGCGCTGATTAACATATTAGACATAGTTAAAATCTCCATCAGGGAATTATGCTTCTTCACGGTTTATTCAATGCCCTATAAAATCAAAGTCAGTGGTCAGTATAAGATTGGCTGCAACTATAATAATCCTTTAAGAACCCAATTTGGTTTAATGTTCTTGCGCTTTATGTGGTTGGTAATTGGGTTAGACAAATTCAGACACACATTTTCTAATAAAATTAAGAAAAAGATCATTAAAAAATTGATTTTGATGATTGCCTTAGCATAAAAAAAACATTACAATTATGCAAATTCTAAAAGACCTTTAGTAAATAGACTGAAAATACTTGCATGTATACACACACACACACACACACACACACACACACACACACACACACACACAACTATGAAAATTGTAGATTCACACCGAAGGCATCAAAACTATGAATTAACACATGTGGAATTATATACATACATAACAAAAATGTGTGAAACAACTGAAAATAGGTCATATTCTAGGTTCTTCAAAGTAGCCACCTTTTGCTTTGATTACTGCTTTGCACACTCTTGGCATTCTCTTGATGAGCTTGAAATGGTCTTCCGACAGTCTTGAAGGAGTTCCCAGAGATGCTTAGCACTTGTTGGCCCTTTTGCCTTCACTCTGCGGTCCAGCTCACCCCAAACCATCTCGATCGGGTTCAGGTCCGGTGACTGTGGAGGCCAGGTCATCTGGTGCAGCACCCCATCACTCTCCTTCATGGTCAAATAGCCCTTACACAGCCTGGAGGTGTGTTTGGGGTCATTGTCCTGTTGAAAAGGTGGTGTGTCCAAACTTTTGGTCTGTACTTTTGGTCTGTACTATATATATATATATATATATATATATATATATATATATATATATATATATATATATATATATATATATATATAAGCAAACATCCAATATAGCTTTAAGGTGTTAAATAAAGCTACATTTCATCATCAGTAAATCTGTGATAAATGGTTTAATTATTTTGATTTGTACACGATCGCATCGTTCACATCAATGTACCGCTATTAAATATTTAATGAGCATTCTAGATCAATAAAGAGCCAGGGTGTGGTCGAGCAAAAGCAGCAGAGCACAGTGACATTTAGCTGTCAGAAACATGTGCAAAACATTGTCATTGCCCTTAAATTTAATTACGATCAGCAGCAGTAGGCCCCCAGGGAATGAGACAAAATGTCAGCACCTCAGCCGGCACCGGAGGAGGTCCCACCTGCTGAATAGGAGCTCATGAATGCAGAAAGCCCAGCACGCCTGTGTCTCATTAGTTCATCAGTATGTACTGGGTAAAAGGAAGAGAAAATTGCATCATATCCTGACACCTTAAATTATTGACGCACACACAGGATCACTCCTAGATCATCAATAAATTAGTCTTCTTTATTTAATGTATGTTGGTTTGCCTCATAATTTATCATAGGTGACTTGGCTACTTGCTGAGAGGAAATGTGATCTATGTGCACTATTATAATTTCTATTGTTTAGTTTAGTTTATTTGTTTACAGGGGCAATGCAAATATAGCTGTAAATGTGCTAGAATTAGACAAAAAGGCTATTTTTCATCTGCAGACCCATGACAGAATGTTAAAAAAAAAAATAAAAGCAGAGCATCTTACACACATACACTCACCTATTGTTACTAAAATTTGTTTTTTGTTTTTTGTTTTTGTTTTTAGGTTTAGCTTGTTTTGCTATATTTTTTTGTATTGTTTGGGTTTTTTTTGCTTTGTTTACTTATATTTTTTGTTTTGATTATTTTTTGTTTTGATTTGTTACTTGCTTTTATTTTGCTTATTTTTTTGTTTTGCTTTGTTTAGTTATATTTTTTGTATTCGTATGTTTGTTGTTTTGCAATATTTTTGTTTTGTTATTTGTTTTTCATTTGTTTTATTAGATTTTTTTGTGGTTTTGTTGCTTTTGTTTTGATATATATATATATATATATATATATATATATATATATATATATATATATATATATATATATATATATATATATATAATTTGTTTAGATTTTATTTTGTTAGATTTTTTTGTTTTATGGTTATTGTTGCTTGTTAGCTGGGTTGCCTAAATGAGATCACATGTACCTTTATTAATCCCCTGTAGGGGGAAATTCCAGTGAACACTTTCAGTATATGAGAAATAGAAATAATAAAAATATAGACATAAAATAAATTTGTATGTACATATGCTAGTGTACTATTTTGATAAATACATGTATAATATCAATAGTATTTATAGACATGTGCAGTACCTTTGGAATGACTATTATCTGTCAAATGTACAGTAGTAGGTACTGGATACTGTTGCACTGTGGAATCTGATGGTATTAAAGAGCCCCCAGACATCCTGAGGCACGTAGCTGTATAAATCTGAGGCTGAACTTGCTCCTAACCCACCTCAGCTCAGCACAGAGGATGAGAAGGATTATCCTTTCAGATTCCCTTTCATCCTCATTCCAGTCTCTGTCTCTACACCATCCAGTTTTCTGTCCATCTCCACCACAGAGCTGGCGTTATTCAACAGCTTGCCCATTTTGTTGGCAGCGCCAGTTCCAGTGTCACCACAGCAAAGAAGATAATGCACAAAAAGTCTTAGACTAGCCTAAAATTATACAATATGGAATATACACTATGAATTTCCAATTCAATTCAATTCAATTTAGTTCAATTCAAAATATTTTTAAATAACTGCTTTTAACAAACTCCACCCAGGGTGTATCCTGCCTCGATGCCTGATGATGCCTGAGATAGGCACAGGCTCCCCGTGACCCGAGTAGTGCGGATAAGTGCCAGAAATTGAATGAATGAATGAATGAGTGAATGCTTTTAACAATGGACATTGTCTCAAAGTAGCATTCAGAAGCATAGGAACAGAATAAAAACAGTAGAGTTTAAATTTAAGTTATTATTTATCTCTAACATTTATCAATAATGATCAAGCCTGAAGTGACTGTGACAAGGAAAAAACTCTTCATTTGGGTGACACTGAACAGTAAATAATATAAATGTAAATAATGTCTTTTCTACAACGGTTTAAAGTCGAGTGGAATTAAGCAACCAAGAACTCATGGTCAGGGTTCACTAATTCCTTATTGTCGATGTCTTTAAATGTTCAATAAACAGTTGACAAAGTAGATATTTGTCTAACTTCTTTCAGTATTTGTAAAAAAATTAAATAAAAAAAGGCAGAGGACATGCACATTTTATGGATATTTAATTAACCTGGCAACCCTTCTTACAAGACATGTAACCAACAAGTTTGTTTACCTTACCCAATTTTTGATTATTTTTCTATTACAGCATGTCTGCAAGTGTTTCCTCCTTACATAGAACTCATTTTAGAGCAATTTTAAGAATTATTTAAAGTGCTCTACTTAAAAAAATAGTCCATCTCTGCTGAAGGATACTTTGATGTACATTTAATAAGAGTTGAATTTGTGAACCTTCTGCCCAGAGTATTAAAGAGAGTATTACATCTGATATTCTGTTTCTTCCATCCTATTTTTATCCAGGCATGAACTAGAAGCTTTTTATCACTCAACCCAGCCTGTTTTCCTGGTTAACAGATGAAACCTCTGAAGTCATCTTTTGATGTCACACCAGGCTTTTTATTCTGGCCATGTGATGTACATGACTGGTGTTCCTACCTGTTTAGACCCTGGCACACGTATGGCATCTTTAAAAAAAATAAAATCTTCCAGGTGCAATTTAAAAAAATAATAATAATTTGGTGTCTTATATTTCAAATGGTCAGGTCTCAAGGAAAAGGTTGGATTTCACTTAATGGGAATGAGGCATGGGGCTAGCTCCATGGAAGACGTGAGAAGTGTCAAAACAATGTCAATGAAAAACGCAATGAAATCAAATCACATGATTCTAATAAATCCCTTGGGTGTGGTTTAATAAAAGAATAATCTCATATATTTATCTCTTAGATTTATTTCCAAATAAGCCCTTCCTTATATTCTGTGTTCTACATAAAACCATGGGGTTCTATACATTGCCAAAAGAACCCCCACATCTAAACAAAAAGAGGTCCCTTGTTACTATCATAATTAGAATACTTTATTAATCCCCAGGGTGAAATTGGGTTTGTTATCGCAGCTCCAAGTCACCAAAAAAAATAAAAAAATTGAGACTTATATACACAAGATAATATATACAAGAAATATAAATAAAACTAAGATTTGCACAATGTTGTTGCACAGAAGAAAAATAAAGTCTGAGGGACACAGGTAGGATTTCCGGTGTTGCTCTGTGGAGCATGATGGTTGGATGATTCTGCGACTGAACGTACTCCTGTATCCGTTGTATTAACTTGTCCCGTAGCTTTTGTCCAAGACCCATGAATGAGGTGTCAAATCGAACGGCTCATTGAGGAGAAGTGTGCTATGACTTTTAGAAGCGATCGGAATTCCGACATTTCCAGTATGGAAGCTCAAAATGGCTCTTTTTTCCCATAGACTTCCATTAAAAATTTTGGAGGAGCTCAATGAGGGGAACTGACGTCACGTGTAGCCCCGACTCCAAAATAAGCGAAATCAAAAAGTTAGCACACAACATGGACATGTCATATATCCAAACACTCAGCACAATGAGGGGAATTTGCCACATGCAAGCACCATTCACATTTTCTTCAGGAAATGTACATTCTAGTATATCTTACTATACTCCATTTCTTCCCTTTCCCTTTTTCCTTTTCTGTCTCTTGACATTATTTAGACAAATGAATGCAGCCTGTCATGTTACTGAGACACTCTAAATGGCAAACTCCTCTGTCTTGAGTTTTCTTTGTTGAAAAAAGTTGCGTTTCCTTTTTTACAGAGACAAAAAGCGCAGACATACTTTAGAGATACTTTCCAAACATCTCGTGACAGAAAACTTCACCATTATATATATATATATATATGTATTTTCTATACAAGTCCCTGGCAGTGTTGTTACTATAGAAACGATATCGTGTTATAGCGAGCTTGTTGATCTGAAACATGCAGCCGGTTGTGTGTTAAATCTTCACCACCTTCAGACTGATCCGAATTGACATTTCACCAGATTAATGGAATCAAATGATATTTTGTCGCCTCAATTTTAATGGATGTCAGGTAGACATTTAACTGAAGATTTTATACTACACTTGTGAACGTTTTTCTGTTTTCAGCTGATTTTGATTTCCTCCTCTGTTTCTGAGACCTGTGGAGTCATACTATACATACATAATATATTCATACAATGTTATGCTGCTGCTGTTGCTGTTGTTGCTGCTGCTGCTGGTGATGATGATGATGATGATGATGATGATGATGATGGTATTATTTCTTTGGGAAACCATCTACTCCAAAAGGAGTCTCATTTATCACACCATATATTATATATGTTCCCAAACCTTTCTTGGATTTCTTCAGGTTTTGTTTTTTCTTCACAGATCCCATTATTTTTCTGTCATTTAAGCTGCCGTTGTTTTCCTTGTCCAACCAGTTCATGTCTGGTTGTATTTCAGTATTTCAGTGGTTTCTTTCTTTTCCAGGATATTTGAAATTGTTTTATAGTCTAAGCCCAATGCTTGAGCAAAAATACTTTTCTTCTTTCCATAGACAGCTCTCTATCCTTCATGTTGGCTCCAAACCAAGATTACTCATTTAGAGTTATTAAATGGTTTGGTGTTCTGTTTTGATCACTTGAAAGATGTCTGCGTTTAAACATATGCTGAAATATCTGAAATTCTGGTCTGTTGTCTCATATTTATATTTTGCCCTCAAACCAAATGTTTTGAGTGTATAGAGTTTGAAAAGAGACTGTATCTGTATTTGTATTCATTTATATTTAAGAAATTATCTGTTTAATCTGTATATAACCTTCACAATCAGTTATATCCTTATTATGGAATCGCAAAATGCCACATAGCCTTAAGACAATTCTTTTATGTTAATCGGTAGGAGGTCTAATGTGATGTTTCACAGAAGTTCTTTTATCTGTAGTAACAAAAAAGTGTAAATAGTGTACGCTAACAGCCCCAAGCCTCGTTCCTCGACCAAAACCAATCTTCTCCCACACACATTCTTCCTAACAGCTGTTATAACTCTGTCAGATGTTATACAGTACATTGCCTTTTTCAGGCCAGTGGTGCTAACCGAAAAGCTTAGTCCTTCAAAGCATTGCTTGTTACAGGCTAAATATAATAGTCTAATAATAATAATATAATAAAAAATTTCCTTTTCTGCCTTCACACACATAAATGAAGGGAGCTACATACTTTTGGGTTACACATTCTTTTTACAAATTAGGTATGTTTAATACATTATAAATGGATCCATGAAGCATTACAAAAGTGTCCCTAATGTCTTATAAGACTTGTTACAGGTATAAACCTTTTTTAGCTGTACATTAATAAAAGGGCATCAAATATTTAGTATATGGAACATCTATGATACCCATTTTTTTACCCTGTTCTGAGCATTATGGACAAAACCATAAGTTTTGTGCACATTCTCCATATAGTGCTATATATAATAAAAGGGAAGCCTCAGTAATTGTTCATGTTTCTTTTGTCATCCTCAAAGGATAATGGACTTCTGAGTACACATAACATCTCACCAAACTCTCATTAGAGACATTAAATAATGGCAAAGGTGAAATGATGCTATTTATCAACACACAGCAGAATACACAGCGTTATAAATGCTCTTTACAGAGGTGAAGTAAAGTCAGATCATGTTGATTAAGTAAGAAAATCACGCAATCGTTAATTTGTATTTCAACAATGATCAATTTACAAAATAGAAAAGTAAAACACGTTTTCTCCTCTGAAATGGCAAACTCCTCTGTCTTGAGTTTTCTTTGTTGAAAAAAGTTTTGTTTCCTTTTTTACAGAGACAAAAAGCGCAGACACTGGAGATACTTTCCAAACATCTCATGACAGAAAATTTCACCATGTATATATATACATATTTAAACACCCGCTTCGAACGTTATCACTCGATTGAATGGACGTTATCAGAGTGATAACGTTCGATGCGGGTGTATTTAAAATGCATTCATGACAATTGTTTTCTAAACAAGTCCCTGGCAGTGTTGTTGCTATAGTAACGATAACATGTTATAGCGAGCTTGTTGATCTGAAACATGCAGCCGGTCGTGTGTTAAATCTTCACCACCATCAGACTGATCAGAATTGACATTTCAGCAGATTAATGGAATCAAATGGTTTTAATGGATGTCAGGTAAACGTTTTTCTGTAGGCATTTCAGCTGATTTTGATTTCCTCCTCTGTTTCTGATACCTGTGGAGTCATAATATATTCATGCAATGTTAAGCTGCTGCTGCTGCTGCTGCTGATGATGATGATGATGATTGTTTTATTTCTTTGGGAAACCCATCTACTGCAACTCCAGTAGGAGTCTCATTTATCAATCAAGTAAAATAATAAATAGATAGATAAATAAATAAATAAATAAATAAATAAATAAATAAATAAATAAATAAATAAATAATTATTATTAATTACAAATTTAAATAACAAATAAATTCCACCTGCTTTGGAGAAATTCACACCTTTATTCTTTCCTTTTTTTGGCTTGGGGAAAAGGAAACGTTGTGGGCCTTTTTTCTGTTTTTTGTTTTTTTTTACATCTCTCTTAGATTACTATAATTTATGTCAGCATCACTCACTGCTATTTGCAGTGCCTTACGTACAAAAACGCTACTGCAGGGTTACTGACTGCTGCTAAACAAAAAGCACCGTTATTAGCACAGCGTTTGCGTCCACAATCTATTTCAGGCTTCTGTTTAAGGTTTAACTATGTGTTTTTTAAAGCTTCTTGTTACATCATTCCTTCCTTTGTGTATTGCCAGGTCACGTGATTAAAGCACTCTTTAGAGATCAGTGAGATTGCTGAAAGTATGTGGTCTGACCATATTTGCCTTCTAAATTTCTACTTTTGAATGAAAGATTTAACAGAAGATGAGAATTTGTGTATTAAGAATAATAAACATGTCGTCTTTGTAAGTATTGAAGCAGCAAGTTTTTATACACCGAAGATTTGAGGTTTGAGTTCATATGATGAAAATGAGATGATGGATCTAGACAGATGGCAGTTGTCAGGGCATAAATGCTCGTATTGTCTCAAATAGAGTACTAATGGTTTTACATATTGTAAGCAAAGCTGCAAGTGTTGAGTGGATGATGTTTCCAACATATCATGCTTCATTCTTTCACTTGAATGGGTTCATCATATGCATACTACAAAGTGGTGTCGTATAATGAACAAGTGTGTGATTTGGGAAACACCATACATTATATATGTTCTTAGATTTCTTCAGGTTTTTTTTTTTTTCACAGATCCCATTATTTTTCTGTCATTTAAGCTGCTGTTGTTTTCCTTGTCCAACAGTTCATGTCTGGTTGTATTTCAGTATTTCAGTGTTTTCTTTCTTTACCAGGATATTTCAAATTATTTTACAGTCTAAGCCCGATGTACAATAATATTTTGGCTTTTCTTCTTTCCATAGACAGCTCTCTATCCTTCATGTTGGCTCCAAACCAAGATTATCCATTCAGAGTTATTAAATGGTTTGGTGTTCTAATATTTTTGATCACTTGAAAGATGGCTGTGTTTAAACATATGCCTCCATGTTTTAAGTTGTTTAATGCATCTAGATATAAATCAGGAAATATCTGGAATTCTGGTCTATTGTCTCATATTCATATTTGCCCTCAAACCAAATGTTTTGAGTGTATAGAGTTTGAAAAGAGACTGTATCTGTATTTGTATTCATTTATATTTAAGAAATTATCTGTTTAATCTGTATATAACCTTCACAATCAGTTATATCCTTATTATGAAATCGCAAAATGCCACATAGCCTTAAGACAATTCTTTTATGTTAATCGGTAGGAGGTCTAATGTGATGTTTCACAGAAGTTCTTTTATCTGTAGTAACAAAAAAGTGTAAATAGTGTACGCTAACAGCCCCAAGCCTCGTTCCTCGACCAAAACCAATCTTCTCCCACACACATTCTTCCTAACAGCTGTTATAACTCTGTCAGATGTTATACAGTACATTGCCTTTTTCAGGCCAGTGGTGCTAACCGAAAAGCTTTGTCCTTCAAAGCATTGCTTGTTACAGGCTAAATATAATAGTCTAATAATAATAATAATATAATAAAAATTTTCCTTTTTTTGCCTTCAAACCCAGAAATGAAGGGAGCTACAGCTCATACTTTTGGGTTACACATTCTATTTACAAATTAGGTATGTTTAATACATTATAAATGAATCCATGAAGCATTAAAAAAGTGTCCCTAATGTCTTATAAGACTTGTTATAAACCTTTTTAGCTGTACATTAATAAAAGGGCATCAAATATTTAGTATATGGAACATCTATGATACCCATTTTTTACCCTGTTCTGAGCATTATGGACAAAACCATAAGTTTTGTGCATGTTCTCCATATAGTGCTATATACTGTATAATAAAAGGGAAGCCTCAGTAATTGTTCATGTTTCTTTTGTCATCCTCAAAGGATAATAGACTTCTGAGTACACATAACATCTCATCAAACTCTCATTAGAGATATTAAATAATGGCAAAGGTGAAATGATGCTATTTATCAACACACAGCAGCTTACACAGAGTTATAAATGCTCTTTATAGTGGTGAAATAAAGTCAGATCATGTTGATTAAGTAAGAAAATCACACAATCGTTAATTTGTATTTCAACAATGATCAATTTACAAAATAGAAAAAAAAACATGTTTTAATAAAAAAATCCATCCATCCATCCATCTTCTACCGCTTATCTAGGGCCGGGTCACGGGGGCAGCAGTCTAAGTAGGGACGCCCAGACTTCCCTCTCCTCAGACACTTCCTCTAGCACTTCTTGGGGAATACCAGGGCGTTCCCAGGCCAGCCGAGAGACATAGTCCCTCCAGCGTGTCCTATGTCTTCCCCGGGACCTCCTCCCGGTTGGACATGCCCGGAACACCTCCCCAGGGAGGCGTCCAGGAGGCATCTGGAACAGATGCCCGAGCCACCTCAGCTGACTCCTCTCGATGTGGAGGAGCATCGGCTCTACTCTGAGCTCCCCCCGAGTGGCCGAGCTCCTCAACCTATCTCTAAGGGAGCGCCCAGCCACCCTACGGAGGAAACTCATTTCGGCCATCTGTATCCAGGATCTTGTCCTTTCGGTCATGACCCAAATCTCATGATCATAGGTGAGGGTAGGAGCGTAGATCGACTGGTAAATAGAGAGCTTTGCCTTGCGGCTCAGCTTTTTCTTGACCACAACAGACCGGTAAATCGACCGCATGACTGCAGAAGATACACCGATCCGCCTGTCGATCTCCCGCTCCATCCTTCTCTCACTCGTGAACAAGACCCCAAGATACTTAAACTCCTCCACTTGAGGCAGGAGCTCTCCACCAACCTGAAGGTGGCAAGCCACCCCTTTCCGCCTGAGAACCATGGCCTCGAACTTGAAGGTACTGATTCTCATCCCCGCCGCTTCACACTCGGCTGCAAACCGTCCCAGTGCATGCTAAAGGTCCTGATTTGAGGAAGCCAACAGGACATCATCATCTGCAAAAAGCAGAGACGAAATCCTGTGGTCCCCAAACCGGACTCCCTCCGGCCCTCGACTGCACCTAGAAATCCTGTCCATATAAATAATGAACAGGGGTCTCATTTATAAAGCGTGCAAAGGTTGTGATCTATAAAAAAACAAATTTGAGAATTGGGAGTTGAGAAACGGGAGAATGTGCGCACTTTGGACGGAGTGCCAACCCATCGCAGATTATAAGGATTAATGACATTTAATTTTCCATTTCATACGTTATATCCACATTATCATGAAGATTAAATCCAACAGTGTTATCTGTGCCGATTGTTTTAGGCTATATACATCTAGTAAAATCCAAATGTAATTCAAAATGTATTAAAAAAAAATTAAATAACAATCAGCGCTGCCTTACAGTCACATTGTCCACAACGGGACCGCAGGAGGAGATGGCGCGACTACACGTGATACAGAATAGCATGAAATACCCTTTTATTAGAGAACTGCAGAACACAGTGTAAAAACTGAATATTTTCCTTAATGTACATATATCATAAAATGTCAAAGTCTGCAAATACAGTCATGAAGCACAATCTCTAATCATCATCGGTCCTAATTATTACGGTGTTCGTTACAAAACCATCATGAAGAAGCATGTGTTCACTATAACATTTTCGTCTTAAATTTTCGCCCACAAATTAATTGCTAGAAACATGTAAATCCTCCGGTGACCCGGGTATGTAATGCTTCATGATGGCAACACTGGCACTGTTGAAGGATTACGCCATTGGCAGAATAAGGAGAGAACGAGTTTTCAGGGACCATAATGATTTCCTGGCCCATTATGATGACTGGCTAATAAGCCGATTTAGATTCCCTAGAGCTGTGCTCCTGGATCTATGTGCTGAATTGGGTCCAGTATTAGAGAGGGCAACATGCTGGAACCATGCCATCCCAGTCCAAATATAAGTCCTCACCACTCTGGGGTTCTTGGTAACCGGCTGTTTCCAGCGGGACTTGGCAGACAAGTAAATTATTTTATATAAAAAAAAAAAACTATAAGTAATCCTCAACGTTGTGTCTAAAACCTTTTCGTATATGAAATAATTCTATTGGAATCTATCATCTCACCCTATAGGTCTGGTATATCACAGCCCTCCCTGAGTGCCATAATATCTGTCGTTTTGAATGGTATAGCTACTTAATATGGGTAGTCGGTACATCAGGTTACCCTACACTGTGCGAGAACAGGCCGAAATTATAATGCAATTTGCAGCAATGTCTGGTTTCCCAAATGTAATTGGCACAATTGACTGCGCTCATGTTGCTATAAGGGAACCATCTGAAAATGAATTTGCTTATGTTAATAGAAAGCATGTGCATTCTATTAATGTGCAAATCATATGTGACTCCAAACATGACCCTCACAAACATTGTGGCACGCTGGCCTGGTTCAACACATGATTCCTTTATCTTGACACATACAGTAACAGTGTAGGGAACAGACTAAATGCAGGCGCAGTAGCTACATGATGGCTGGCTTCTTGGTGAGTTTAACGATATTAAAAAGTAGAAAATGTAACAATTTTGCTTTTAATATAATTATAACAATGTTGCTTTTAAGATAATTATAACCTGCAGGCGATGCTGGCTCCTCACCCCATTTTTAAACCCGCAGAGCGCAGAGGAAACATTATAACGAGGTCCACTCTCGTGCCCGTGCAGTGATTTGCATTGACTATTTATGGTTAAAACTGGGCATGTACAGGGCGGGATTTGAGGCTGGTTCACGTACGCACATCTGCGGGTGATCTGTGATTTTAAAGGGAACATTGCTTATAGGTGTGCGTACGCACGGTTTTATAAATCGGAATTTTTTTTGGCGTACGCCATTTTTGGGTTTTGGGCGTACGTAAACTTTTAGTCGGGATCCTACGCACAGTTTTATAAATGAGGCCCCAGGACCGGTGACAAAGGGCAGCCCTGCTGGAGTCCAACATGCACCGGGAACAAGTCTGACTTATTGCCGGCAATGCAAACCAAACTCCCCGGGCCCCGGACCCCATACTCCCAGAGCACCCCCCACAGGTCGCCACGACCACCCGGGCTGAAGCTCGCTTGGCCCTCCGGTACCTATCAGCTGCCTCCGGAGTCCCCTGAGCCAACCAGGCTTCATAGGACTCCTTCTTCATCCCTTACTTCCAGGGAGCACTTTCCAGCACCCCTCGCAGAGACGCCAAGAAGGTCGGGTACTCTACACCGTCATTTGGCCCATAAGCGCAAATGACAGTGAGAGACCTATCCCAACCTAAGGCGCCTAAGACCTATCCCAACCTAAGGCGCAGGGAAACAACCCTCTCGTCCACCGGGGTGAACTCCGACACATGGCGGCTGAGCTGGGAGGCTATGAGCAAGCCCACACCAGCCTGCCACCTCTCACCGCGGGCAACTTCAGAGTATTAGAGATTCCAACCTCTCTCAAGGAGTTGGGTTCCAGAGCCCAAGCTGTGCATGGAGGTGAACGCAACTATCTCTAGTCGGTATCTCTCAGCCTCACGGGAGATCGGCCCCACGTCGCTCTTTCGGGCTGAGCCCGGCCAGGCCCCGTGGGGTAAGACCCGGCCATACTGGGCCCCGGTTGCGCCATACTGGCCGACATGGCCGTCAGTACACGGACCTTGATTTTGAGTTCTTCATAAGGGGGATTTGATGAAAAAATGAAATAGAAAATTTCCCCCAAAATTCCCTTCACTTTTATTAGCAAGTTTTTAAATCTTTAAAAAAGTTGATTAATTTTGAACATATTACTGAGGATCAAAATTAAAATAGCAATTAAAATGATTTATTGTAAAATAATATTTACAGCTATATACGGTTTATGTCAAGCCGTACTGTATAAACTATTATGAATACTTTATGAGTGCATTTGTAATACATTTCTGATCCCAGATTTATAGAAAAGTTTGCAACCCTCTTTATTTCTAAGGAGTATAGGAAAAAACTTACATTGGCTCTGTTTTTTTTGCAGCATCATTGATATCCTGCAGCAAGATATGGCTTTAAAAGAGCAAAACAGAAGAAACGATAAAAAGATATGAACAGCATTAACAGTGAGATGCTGAGATGCTTTTCTGCTCACCGTGGTTGTAAAGAATGATTATTTACGTTACTATAACCTTCCTGTCAGCTCAGGTTCCTGTCAGCTCAGTCAGGTTGGTCATTCTCCTTTGACCGTTCTTATAACCAAGGTGTTTTTGCTCTCACAATGGTCACTCACTGGATGAGATTTTGCTTTTAGCAGCATTCAGGATACTCTTGACTGTTGCATCCCATCACATAAGCAGTTTCTGAAATCCTCAAATCAGCACCAAACAACAAACTGAGTCACTTCAATCCTACTTTTTTCCATTCTCATGTTTGATGTGAACATTAATCAAAGCCCTTGACCTGCATCTGTATGATTTTTTGCACTGCTGCTACATGATTGGCTGATTAAATAATTGCTGTGTCCAAGGGTGAAGATTATAATGATTATGGTGTCCCTAATAAATTGGTCAGTGAGTGAATAGTATAAAGCCATTAAAATGCATTATAGATTCCTTACTATAAAAATTATCTATAGATTCTAAAGATCTGTTAGACAGTATAGATCTATAAATGTATACTATATCTCTCTATCTCTCTCTCTCACTGTGTGTGTGTGTGTGTGTGTGTGTGTGTGTGTTTTCTCATTTAAATGATCCACTTTGACGCGGGATGATTGGCAGCTGAAGGGGCGTGAATTTTACGCAAATGCGAAGTTCACGTGCAACTGGTGCGCACAAGCCGGTGCTGGAACACAGTACAATCTGCTGGAAGACAGTGCAATGTAATTGTCCAATTTAGAAACAAGACTCCGTGTACGACTCGGTTCTCGGCTGGAAATGATGGTCCAGAAGCGTTACGCACAGTGGCTCCTCCGTGAGCGCAGTTAAAACGCGGTTGTTTGGCGTTTTCGCGCGCGCCGGTGCCTTATGCATGCGCGGATGGGCGCCACAATGCTGGAGCGCAACACGTCTCGGGAGCGGATGGACTTCAGTTCTAACACTTCGGCTCACTTGGGCAGAGAGCAAGGGTTCGGTATGCCGGTGATGGTGGTACTGGCCGCCGTCATGCTGCTGCTCATCTGCGTGATCGTGCTGGGGAACGCGCTCGTTATCCTCGCCTTCAAAACCGACCGGAGCCTGAGGAGGCAAAGCAACTACTTCCTCCTGAATCTGGCCATCTCAGACTTCCTAGTAGGCAAGAAGCTTTTTTGTTTTCTCTTACCCATTGCGCAGTGTTTAAAAAAAATAATGAAGTTCCTCCACATTGTTGCACTTAATCAGATAATATTCAGTGATGTTAAGTGATTTCCATTATGCCAAAAAAAAACGCAATACTGTATGTATTGCGTTTTAACACACACGCACACGCACAATATTGTTATTGATTAATCACTATAATGCCTACTCATGCGTTAACACTATAAGATACTCACATCTGTAACGCGCGCACACACACACACACACACACACACACACACACACACACATTTGCAATAACTCTAACAATGTTCACTTAAGCTTCATAATGTTGCATTAGTTCACTGAGATTAATATTCAGAACACACACACACACACACACACACACACACACACACACACACACACACACACACACAATATTGTTATTGATTAATCACTATAATGCCTACTGATGCGTTAACACTATAAGATCCTCACATCTGTAACTGAACCCAAATTCCTATAGCTACAAAAAGAGGCAGGGCTTCGAACCCACGTTTTAGGAACTATAGTCCAAATAGTAGCTGCTTAGCATGATACAAACTTGCATAAAGTTCAGTGAAATTATGCATTTTCTTTATGTAATCATGCAGTGATTTGATTCTGTATATTTGCAAATCATTTCCTGGCTCCACCACTGATTACATACCTTTCATTTTAGTTGCAATGTAGCTACTGAATAATTCATAGCAGCTACTGAATAATTTGCTTTAAAAAAGTTAACCATAAAACAGGACCCGATGAGTTACAGAACGTAACCTAAAGCGTTTTATTAACCAAGCTTAAGGAACTGTTACAGTGATGCATTAACACCATACACTCTTAAAAGGTTTGGTTCTGTATAGAACCTAAAATGGTTCTATCACTTGCTTCTTATATGGAACAATACTTTTTTGTATAGAACTGTTTTCGATGGGTTTGTCATTTGGAACCTTAAATCTGAGTTAGATGATTCATTTTAGAAACATTTAGAGGTTATTATTATTATTATTATTGTTGTTGTTGTTGTTGTTGCTGCTGTTGTTATTGTTATTAATAACAACAACAACAATAATAATAATAACAATAATAATAATAATTGTTATTATTATTGTTATCATCATCATCATCATCATCATCATTATTATTATTATTATTATTATTATTATTATTATTATTATACTGAATCAACTATTTTATCTTTTCTAGAATATGTCATTCATAAACATGTCACTTCATTTATAAACATCTTACAGCTTCTATGTATAGAAATAAAACTCCAAAAAGTAATGGTGTTCATTTTACCTAACACATTCTTTCAATAATAGATATGATATATTAATATTAATTAATTTAATTAATTAAAATCATAAATCAGTTTATTGATTTCCACGGGTTCTATATAGAACCTTTTTTTTTGGGGTAAAGCTTCTATTGCCCATGTAAAGAAACCTAAGATTCCATACAGATCTCTAAAGATTCTCTTTTTTTATTGAGTTTAGTATATTATCTTATGTGGAGTGCCTTGTATATAAGTCGCACTGGATAAGGCAGTCTGCCAAATGCCGGAAATGTAACGCAATGGAGGAAGAAGCATAGAAATGTAGTAGATATAGTAGATATGTGAAATGAGCACAATGCATCATCAGACACAAAACAAATGAGCAATTCAACATGTGTATAACTGAACAACGTGCGTCATTCTGTATTTCCACAATTCTGTTAATTACAGTTTTGGTGCGTCAGTGAATGTGAGGAGCAATTACTGTACAAAATACAAAAGAGCCATGTGAATCAACATGATTGCACATGGCCCCCGCTTATAAAATGGAAGATCTACGCAAAAATGTATGCATTAAGAATAGTCTAGCCCTGGTTGTATGAATACATAATGGATTTATTTTAATTTAAGTTTATTTGTATAGCGCTTTTTACAATTAACATTGTCTCAAAGCAGCTTTACAGAACATAAAAAAAAGAACAAAAAAAGGTTATTATAAAGAATAATATAAAGATTAATAGAATACAAAATTCAAGATTAATAATAGATATATTTAAATGTTTTTGTATTTATCCCCAATGAGCAAGTCTGAGGTGACTCAGGCAGCAGTGGCAAGGAAAAACTCCCTTAGATGGTAAAGGAAGAAACCTTGAGAGGAACCGGACTCAAAGGGGAACCTCATACTTATATGGGTGACACTGACTTACATCCTGACAGATTTATGGAAACTCATACCGAGGACAATGAAGTAACAGCTAACACCTAGAGCTCTGGATTAATATGTAAACACAGAGGAATGGACAAATACGGAGAAGTATAGAAGTATTGTTTCAAAGTGTGGAATGTTTTTTTTTAAGAAAAGAAAACAAGCTACGTGGATAATATTCCTGGCCATTGTCTACTTTAGAGTTTCCTGGCATTGGTGATGGAGTAAAAATGCCTAATTTCTCTGCCGTTTTTATAATGATACACTTCTTGGCCAAAAGTATGTGCACCCCGATCAATATACCCATAGTTTTTTCCTCAAACTGTTCTACAACGTGAACAATTGTATAGAATGTCTTCTCAAACTAAGAGGCTGAAACCTGTTCCAGAATGACAATACCCCTGTGCAAAAAGCACAGAGCTCCATGAAGACACAGAATGGAAAGAACTCAAGTGTCTTTCACAGAGTCCTGACTCTGACTCAACTGAACACTTTTGGGATGAACTGGAACACCAACTGCACCCAAGCCCTCCTCACCTGATGTCAAAGTCTGACTTACTAATACATTAGTATTAATATAGCTGAATGAACACAAATCCCCACAGCCACACTTCAAGCTCCAGTAGAAAGCCTTTGCAAAAGACCAGAGCTTATTATAACAGTAAAGATGCTAAATGCTTTTAGTAGAACTGCTGTTATCTTGTATATCACATAATTGAGAAATCTTGTGGAAAACTTAATGCTGAAGTTTTCTCTCACACAAACGTTCACGGGAAATTTCATGAGGATAAAGCCCACAATTCTTTACCAGTGCTATAGAAACGAGAACCTGTGATTTGTCATGCAGAATCAACCGAGTGTTAGAGATATTGAGAATTAATCAATTAATCTGACAATTAATGTTTATTATCACACTCTATGGTGTTACACAAATGATAGTAGGTTCCCTTTTGAATCTGGTTTCCTCTCAAGGTTTTATCTAAATCGTCACCTCAGGCCCCTAGGCATTAGGGATAAATTTGGATAAACACAAATAAATAAAATAAAAAAAAAAGTTCTGTAATGCTGCTTTAAGACAATATTCATTGAATTAAATAGATTTTTTTTAAACCTTCCAGCCATTGAACAGCACTGTGGTAAAATACTTTTAAATCTATGTACAAATAACAACGTCATATTTCAAGGTTCCTACAAATTCTTCTGACTTGTTACTTAAAAGTTAGTTCTACACACAACAAAATAAATGTTCAGAACTTCTTCATTATTGAACTGAAACCGAGCAAGCAGGAAATCACTTATACAGCCTGCGGGAGGTCGTGTGGCAAATAAGGACCTGGGTCACGTATAGTGGCTGATGTATGCATTTCAATGCTTAATGAGATTAAATATTAACCTACTGGATGAGTTTGTAGTGTAGTGTATGAAGCCTCCAGGCCTGTGACTGAAAAAGCTGCTTGAGCTTAAAAAAAACAACCAAAAACTGTTTTCTCTGGAACTCTATACGGACGTACTGTAACGCTTGGAATGTGCCGGATCTCATCGAATTCTCACTAGCAGAACAAGAGGAACTGCCTCTTCTCAAATTAAGATCATATATCAGAATTGTCTTCACAGGCTTCTTCCAATAAAACTAATCAGAGTATGAAAGATGAATGGCTAAGTTAAATGACAGGATCAAGATCATTATCATGAGACATTACATTGCATTGTGTCATTTTTATGGAAGAGGCAGCAAAGCAAAGTAAAACAAAAGAAGAAGAAAAGAAGAAAAACGTTTGCAAATGTATGCATGAGCGCATGTTGTGCCTAGACAGGCTCATTAAACGCCTCAAAAGCGCTGAAGGTTCGGCTGTGATCTGTCGTGCTGTGTCACCGTGTCATTCACCCCAGTTATCATACTCGTATTTTCGAGATTGAGAAATTTCCGGCACCTCATCAACGAGAATACAGAGGCAGACGAGGGCAGCAGAGGCAGACGAGGAAAATACACAAAGTTTCCAAGTATAAGAGTTCCTAATAGGCGACAGCATTAGCCTTTCGAATTCTACATGAAATTTGGATGTCTATGAATGTACACTTTTACATTCACAAGGAATTTACACATTCATTCATTCATTTTCTACCGCTTATCCGAACTACCTCGGGTCACGGGGAGCCTGTGCCTATCTCAGGCATCATCGGGCATCAAGGCAGGATACACCCTGGACGGAGTGCCAACCCATCACAGGGCGCACACACACACTCTCATTCACTCACACACACACACTCTCATTCACTCACACATTCACACACTACGGGCAATTTTCCAGAGATGCCAATCAACCTACCATGCATGTCATTGGACCGGGGGAGGAAACTGGAGTACCCCGTGGAGAACATGCAAAATCCAAACACACAAGGCGGAAGCGGGAATCAAACCCTCAACCCTGGAGGTATGAGGTGAACGTGCTAACCACTAAGCCACCGTGCCCCCTGATAAAAAAAAAAGAAATATCATTACAGTTCATAGCATTACAGTTCATGTTGATTTCATTGTAGATTTCTTGATTCTGATTGGCTAGAACAAGTTGAACACCACAACACACATACACATAAACTAACGGATCGCAACAATCTGATCTGGCATTTTATTCCCAAAACCTATAGGTCTACAGTCTGTATACCTGAATATGTGTTTATTCATGTATTTTTTACTGTGTTTACATTCTGTTGCACTTAAAATCGTATATTATTCACATGTTTACATTCCATTTCACTTTAACACCCTCTCATTCTATACAAATCCCATCTATTTAAATAATTACATACTTTTTTATACCTTATACAGTACATAATTTACAATAACTGACTTATTTATTACTTTCACCTCGGCTGCAGTTGTGTGGGGTTTTTTTTTAATTCTTAAAATGAAAGTTTTGCTTGCACCAAATTCTATGTGATTTTATGTGATCAAATTATAATTAAATGTGATCAAATTACAGATTTGAATGAATGTGTCTAATACATTATTGTTGTTTGACACTCCACCCTGTAAATTTTGTGAACTTATGTCTTCTCTATAACACTAATTCTGGATGTTTAACATGTTTATACGTTTTCAAAGATACGAAAATTTTTTTTCCACTTTCCGCTTGCGAGTTGAAACAAAGATCGTTTGTAAGGAAGCAGGCAAACTTTCGTTTCTAAGTTTAACCATCTTGAAATGTTTTACAGTGCACATTAATGGTTAAAAAAAGCTATTCAAGGAATCTCTTTTGTCAGTAGAAGGAAATTCTTTGAAATGAAGGGTTTCTGGATTCCTTGTTTCTTGGTAAAATGGCAAGTTGATTTTTTTTCTTTAACTTCAAGATCGAAAAAGAAGCGAACTTGATTTGTGGATATTCCACAGCATAAAACTTCCCTACAAATCCCTACATAGTGAATGTTGTTTGTTAACAAATAGAAATTGTTAAGGTTTAAGAACCAATCTGGTAAATGATTTATACACTGAAATGAAAAACTTGTATTGTCTTCATTCAAATTATTTTATATATTTTCCAAAGGCCTGAATAAAATCAAACACAGAGCTTGGAATCAATCCTACAACACTGGTGTTTTACAGTAGACTCAATACCACTGCTCTATTCAAACACACATGTTTTACTAATTAATAATAATGAATTCTATGGTTATAATCCTGCTCAGTGACAACGTCCTCATGAGATTTCATGCTGTAACTGGTTTATGTTAACGCTAGGTGATTTGATCATGCTTACGCTACACCAGTGGTGTGATCTTACCCGGTAAGGGCCGGTGTAGGGTGCAGGATTTCATTCCACCCAAGTAGAAGCCACACCTGAGTACTAAAAGCCAAGATCAACTAATTAAACAGGTGGAGTCAGGTGTGGTCCCTGCTTGTGCCACAGTTGCCTCTTTTCCACCGGAAAGAACCGGGTGCTGGTTCAGAGCTAGCGCTAGTGCTGATTCAAAGTTGGTTCCACTGGCGAACCTTCTAAGAACTGGTTTGCCTTTCCACCGGCTAGAGAGCCATCACAGCGCCGAGTGTGACGTCACTGTATACGTGTCATGTGTCCCAGCAACGTTAGCTCAGCAGCGGCAAACACAAACACATCAACAATGGCGGATGTTGCTTTACTGTTAATGCTCATGGCTTTGTGAACCTACATTGGCATCCAAACGCGGCGAATAAAACATGTACGTGCAGCTCCATGTAATCTGTATAAACGGAGGTTGTAATCGATAAAGTACATAACGTTATTTTATCGTTAACACAGAAAAAAATTTAGCCTTAGCGTGTAGCTACTTAATATCATTGTGTGTAAATATTGCGGTAAATCATATTGCGGTAAAGTAAAAATGTATTAAACATTAGTATACTTAAGGTACATTATCAAATGCGCTAACAGTAGCCCCGCCCCAAGCGGTTCATAAGTCTAGACCAGCAACGTTTTGGTGCTACTTAAGAACCACTTTTCCTGGTTCAGAGCCGGTGCATTGGCGGTCGAAACAGAAAGAACTGGTTCTAAATTAGGCTCTGGCTCCGAACCAGCACTCGAACTGCCTCGGTGGAAAAGGGGCAAGTGACCCTTTGCGGATAAGATTGAACACACCTGCTCTACACCTTTCAGAGTAGCAGCTAATAAACCTGATTAGCGTCAGCAATGAAATCACGTTTTGGTTAAGTTTTTCCAACTTAATATTCCTTATGCTTTATTATTCCCTTTTTCTTCCTTTTAGCATACATGATCCAGGAGTTGCTGTTAGTGGAAAGTAATCAACAAGTAGTTTCGCTAACTTTGCTTTATCAGACGGCCCTGTTGTTGATTATCTTCCTAGAACACCATGCCTCAAGATTTTCAGCATTTTGCTTAAAAGACAGTTCAATTTTATTTGTGATTTTAACAATGGACAATGCAAAGCTACTTTATAGGTATATAAAAATTCAGAATTCTAAAGATGAAGTTTTAAAGTTTATGGTGAGGTGAATAAAAACCTTGAGTGGGACCAGACTCGTATAGGACACACTGAAACATTCTTGACTCTAGCTGATTACAAATAACACCTTAATGGAAATAGTAACTGGGAATTGTATTTGACTAACGAGGTTGCTGTAGCAGGAATTTGTAATTTTATTGTAATTAAAATCGTCCTTGTGCACAAGGACGGTTTCTCATCCGCCATTCACCTGGAAATGATTTCATTTTTTACGGTGACTAGCTTTGACATTTTTCAATTTCGATTCCAGGATTGGGGTCAATTAATGGAGTTCAGTTGACACTGAAGGATTGGATGTTGAGTTGAACCCCTTGAGGAAGAAAGCACTAAATTGACATTGCTAGCTCTTATATAAACCTGGATGAAGGATGTGATGGCAGCTCGGCGATCGCTGACGCTTCAAGTAGGCCGGATGTTTGACAGCATTTGGACGGATATGAGAATTCCTACAGCTCTAACTGCTAAAGGACATGACTTATCATCTCCAGCAACATTGCACTAAATATCATATCATATCATAAGCTGCATCATGGGGTGTTGTGTGAGATAAACAGGCATAGCGTACAGATCTGGTGAGATTTTCTTCTTTTCTAATATCTTGTCATAACATGTCCGTGTAGTGAGGAAAGAATTCAGGGTTTTGATTCCAAACAATCCAGATTAACAACCCAGAAATTATTTTGAAATTATCAAAGACTATCAAAGTCTTTCCAAGCCGACACAAGATGGTTGTATTTAAAAGCAGCTAGGATTGATAACCAAGGATCTCCCTCCATCATACAGCCTTCCTTTCATCTGCGCAGAAATGCTAACGATCCTATCAGTGAAAATGATTTGCTCATTAAGAATTTAAATGACCTTAGCTTGCTAGCTCTCTAACATTGCTCATTCATATTGGCTAAATAGCGGTAGATTGGATACATTTTGCATCATGACACTAACTTGCTAACTCTAGATACCTAGGTCATGTTCTTAGTGAGGAGATGCCGCAGCGAAGTCCTCAATGTCTTGGATGATACCATAACCAGTTTTAAGCATCAAGAAACTTCAATTTAGTATAAGCAATTGTACAGGTGTTCCTAATAAAGTTCTCAGTGAGTATAACTAAAACAATCTGCGGTTTCCTGTATGCAGACAGCACAAGGACTGATGCGCCATGTAACTTTAGACCGTTTGGCCTTTAACTGCTAAAGGTCAAACATTCTGTACAGCTCATAAAAAAATATCTTCTCTGTGATGAATGTTTGTCTTCACAGGCAGGGGGTTTGTGTAAAATGAAAAACAGACAGTTCAGTTACACAAGCAGAATTGGCGTGTCTAACTGCATAGCTTCACTTTATCATTTACAGCCAGTTGTGTGTTGTAATAAACACATTTTCTGACAGTGAGCTTTATCCTGAAAGTACTGAATCTATTTATGCAGTTTAGGCAGATCAAATGAATTTATTCCAGAAGCATATTTTTTTCTATATTTACTATAAATTTCCATACATGTTCCATGTAATCCCATACTCCAAAAAAAAAAAACTCTTTGGCTGAAAAAATCATAGAAGATATTTTCATGATTATTTTATTATTTTATTATATTTTATGATTAAATACCTAACTTTAAACATTAAGCAATACTTTTCCGCCAACCTTTGGTACTTAAGTTAATTAAACTTATTTGCAAGTTTTTCTTCCAACTTTATTTAATTAAGATGGGATAACACAATTTAATGGTGTCGATTCAACTTTTTCATTTATGTTTGTTTTCACTTGGGTTGATCCAACTATTTTTAATTAAGTCACTCAAACTCCAGTTATTCAAGTTATCCAAGCAAAATTACTTAATAATGCTGAAAGAGAGCTATTGAATCACATGGAAATACTTTCCATGATTTATTTAAGTACATTCTAAGTAATACATTTGAATTTACAGTAAAAAGGTTATGTAATAACCAGATTTATAGATATGCAAGGGATGACATTTGATGAACATTCTAATTAAAAAAAAATACTTAAAACTTGTCTTTGGTTACAGATAAGAGCAGAAGAAACCAACATTTTGGCTTTGTGT
Source organism: Tachysurus fulvidraco (assembly GCF_022655615.1). Lineage (NCBI taxonomy): Eukaryota > Metazoa > Chordata > Actinopteri > Siluriformes > Bagridae > Tachysurus > Tachysurus fulvidraco. Next base: position 42,271,824 of record NC_062518.1, read on the forward strand.
CTTGTTTTGTTCTGGCCTTCAAATAATGTGTACCAATAAGTAACACCTGCTTATTTCATCAGCCAGTCATGTGGCAAGAGCTTAAGTTATTTTTTGCTGATTTGGGATTTTAAAGAATTTATTCAGGTTTCTAGAATTTATATAGATCTGTTCAAAAACAAACAAAAAATACAACAACCATAAAGTGAACAATAAAGTGTTATGTGTGTGGAAATACCTTGTTGATAAGAAGATGGCCTGATTGGTTAAAACTGACAGGAAGTGTTATAGTAACATAATTCAGTTTATGAATTATTACTCTTTACAACCATGCTGTGCAGAAAAGCACCACAGTGGAATGATGGTGCGATTCTTGTATAGTCCTATAAGTCAATGTTGTCTCGAAGCAGCAGTTTTAATTTAATTAACACATGGCTGGAATTCTATTCATTTGCCTGGTAAAATGAATTGGTTTCAATCACCATAAAATGGTTTCCGACTGAAATTGTGAGTGTGATCGATTTAAAGGATTACACTTGTCTATTTATATCCGTCTATTAAGATAACGAATCACTATTAATCTGGATTAACTTCAGTCATTTATGTCTATTTTAATGAATCCATCAGGTATAATATTAACATATTAAAGAATGAGGATCTAAAAACAGTTGTAGAAGCTGAAGCCTGTAAAGCAATACGACTAAAATTGCCGGTCTGGAACGTGTGCTCAAAGCAATTAGGATTTCAAGCCTTGCCTTTAAAGACTAATTTAGCATTTATATGCATGCAGACACCTCCGAGCTTAACCACAACACTATACCTGCTGTAAGTCTACCTTCTCTACATTGCTGTCACACACTGAGGGGTTTATAATGCATGAGATAGATGCACTGATGCGTCTGATAAAATGCACACTGACTATTTGCTTTAACAGGATTTAAATAAAATAGGCAATATGTATGTAAGTTCTGATCACAGTTTTTCCTCATTTTCTTATGATACATCGATAACGATCTCTGCTCCACTGCATTTTGTCCGCATGTGTTCACGGCATAAAATATTGTGTCAAAAAATGTTAAAGCCAGGTGAGTTGAGTCCAGCTGTGTGGACAAAATAAAACAGGGGAACCAAGAAGTCACAAAGGTTTAAACCTATAATGCAACAGGATTGGGCTTGGCTTGGACTTAAATAATGAAAAACAAAATAGTAGAAAATATATAAGAATAAAGAACAGAATATATACAGTACACATGTGGACAAAATTGTTGGTACCCTTCGGGCAATGAAAGAAAAACCTCACAATGGTCACAGAAAAAACTTTAATCTGACAAAAGTAATAATAAATCAAAATTCTATGAATGCTAACCAATGAAAGTCAGACATTGCTTTTCAACCATGCTTCAACAGATTTATTTAAAAAAATAAACTCATGGAACAGGCCTAGAAAAAAATGATGGTACCCCTAGAAAAGACTGAAAATAATGTGACCAAAGGGACATGTTAATTCAAGATATCTTCAAAGTAAATGGTTATATCAGACCAATTTCTGCTCCTTTGCTGTTATTCGACCATTAAAAATATGTGTAAAGATATACTGTATATAGCGGGAAAAACACACATCTCACACTGAAAGCCAACAGAGTCCTAACTTATTTTATATCACATTCGCAGAAGTAAAATAATTCATTTGTTTTTACTGTATTGGAAATGTCAGATAAACCGATTTGCATTCCGGCAGCAGAAGGGAAAGCTAGTGTACTGGCAAAAAAGGTTAAAATAGTAAGTGTAGCTCTGTGGGTTCTAATAAGAGGGTTATTCTTGAACTACCATCATATAACCTGTACAAAATAATTACATATGTTTTATTTTTATTGTTCTATATAACATGGCAAGAACTGGCCACTGAGGACAGGGTTGTGTTAAAAGGTGCTTGGACCCCACAGATCGTAGGATGTTGAATGATAAACACACAAGTAAAGTCGTACTTATATAATGAACGCATCGGTTTTCTCATTACATGCTGTTTTATTTTCAGGGTTTCAGGAATCGTTTGTTAAATTTAATAGTGTTGTAATTAGTGTTAAATATCGGGTGAACTTACACTGCATTAGAAGTTGCTCAAAAGCTCCTGGTTACACAACCCCACCTAAATATATACAGTTGTAGAAAGGAAATTATCCGTAATCACACTTTCCGGTGTCACCCAGATGAGTCAAGTTGCTCTCGAGGTTTCTTCCTCATATCCTCTCGGGGAATTTTTCCTCGTCACTGTTGCCTCATGCTTGATCATTAGGGATAAATCTAAATTGCAATTTTAAACTTTGTTATTTCTATTAAAGCTGCTTTGAGACAATGTCCACTGTGAAATTGAACTGAATGGGATTGTTAAGTTTAGGTTTGCAAAAAAGTAGTTTTCCCTTATCAATTAAAACTTGTAGAAGGTTGTAGATACATATACAGAAAAATCAGTTCTGGATGGAAATTGATGACCCCTCTGGTCCTGAAGAATGTTCCTAATGTTTGATACATTTGCTTTTCTCCCCAGGTGCCTTTTGTATTCCAGTTTATTTGCCCTACATCTTGACAGGCAAATGGATGTTGGGCCGAGGGCTATGTAAGCTCTGGCTGGTGATGGACTACCTCCTCTGCACCGCTTCCGTCTTTAACATCGTCCTCATCAGCTACGACCGTTTCCTCTCTGTCACCAGAGCGGTGAGCCACTTAACACTTCATATTTCTTTTTCTCATCCACGCAGAAAGAGATGGGGTCATATAAGCAGAAGTCCCTGTTTAATATTAGGTATATGGAGTGTCACATAGTTCTTGTGCTGAGAATGACTTCATAAATTATGCAAGCTGAATCCAGACAGAAAAGAATATTTTATAATAATACCATTGAAAAAAAAAATTTGCTCAAAGCAGACTGCAATGAAAAGTTATTTTTCAAGGTTCTGGTTACCTGGAATTGGAAATGAACTGATTAAGAAGTGCCCCAATCCCAACCCTAACATATGCATGGTTGTTACTAATGACATCAGACATGGGCAGAATTTTGAGTCAGTGAAATCACACTTATCCCTTGTATATATTTTATAGCTTTATCTTTAAGCAGATTTTTTTACTTAAACAACATTTGTTCTGGAAATCATTACTCAGTAATTTATAATTCTTATCATCGAAATTCCAGGTAAATGCTTTCATATTGAACCGTACAAGGAAGGATTTTCAGTTTACAAAACAATGAGCGTGTGGAGCAAAAAACAAAACAAAACAAAACAAAAAACAGCAAGACAAATGTTTTGACAATGTCACGAGGAAAAAAAAACATCATGACCTGCTTTCATGCACGTCTTTGAGAAATCTGACAAGCACATGGACTAACCCTTCTTGGATAAAAAATACCAAATGTCTGTCGAGAACTTCATCCCAGATTATTCCTGATGGCAACTGTTCTTGTTAAAATGAACAACAACAACAACAAAAAATGGGTTAAAAACAAATTTATAGTGAGTTAAACTTATAGTGCAATTTAATTTTAATGGATTTTTTTCCCTAAAATGTGATCAATATTCTGAGCTTCTTCTGGAACACCAGCTACAGACTAGTCCAGTTACAGTTGTAGTTTCAAAAAAAAAAAAATTTTTGTTTAGAAATGAATTTCTCTCAGAATATCAGTTAATTCATTAATAATTTCATATATTTATATCAGAATTTCAAATAATTCACTCAGACTTTCACTTATTTCTCTCAGAATTTTAGTTTATTCTCTCAGAATATCAATTAATTCTCTAAGAATGTCAGTTGATTCATTAAAAATGTCAAATAATTCACTCCGAATTTCTGTTAATTCCCTCAGAATTTGAGTTCATTCACTCAGAATTTCAGTAGGCCGTAGATAATTTAAGTTATTAAATATAAATTAATTCACTCACTCACTTACTCATTTTCTACCGCTTTATCCGAACTACCTCGGGTCACGGGGGAGGAAACCGGAGTACCCGGAGGAAACCCCCGAGGCACGGGGAGAACATGCAAACTCCGCACACACAAGGCGGAGGCGGGAATCGAACCCCCAACCTTGCAGTTGTGAGGCGAACGTGCTAACCACTAAGCCACCGTGCACCCAAATTAATTCATTAATAATTTAAAATAATTATCTCAGAATTTCAAATAATTCCCTCAGAATTTGAGTTCATACACTCAGGATATCAATTAATTCTCTCAGAATGTCAGTTGATTCATTAGAAATGTCAAATAATCCTCTCAGAATTTCAGTAGCCCATAAAGATATAAATAAACATTGTACATTTCTTACTCTCTAAAAATTAAATATTCAGCTATAATGAAACTTTTGAAATTTTTATCAAAAATTAAGATTTTTATAAGCATGCTTTTGTTGAATTTATCTTAAATTAATTTGACAGGTGAATTTTGATTCGAGATTTCACAAACCTTGGTTAAACTATACTAGAAGACTGAACTCTGGAGCTCCCAATTATTAAGTAGCACACGCCAAACATTTGCTCTGCTGTTTTAACACTGTATGATACTGACAATTTTTTTTTGCTGATGTATAAATAGAATTTCCAAAACACATGTAACATTTTTACTGTTAGCATGAAAGCATCTTTTCACCAACAAAATCTATGTTTTTTATTAGCTATATTGGTTCCAAATATATAGAATATGTATTTGGTTTTATGAAAAAATATCTGATAACATTTGAGGGCCAATTAATGCTCTAAACAAAAGATCATCAAGGATTTTGAAATGTTGTAATGGTTAAGCAATTGCAGGAAGACCTTGTCAAAGTATTTAGGGAATCACAGAAAGAGAAATTAAAACTTTCCATATAGCAAGATGAGAAAAAACAGAGTTTAAAATCCTGGTGCAAATGAGTCTGCTTATAATTTGCATTTGTTAGAAGCAGTCTACTTGAGCATGCTGTCAGTCACAGCTAGGCAGCGACTTTTTACCTTCTCCTGCAGATATTTACCAACTCTGTGGCAATCCCAGTCAGTACAGCACAACACACCTCAACACAGCAAAGAAGGTGAAAAACAATTTACCCCCGAGGGTCAGAATGGGCAGCCAGTTCATCCCACTGACAGAATTTCTATGGGATGTGTTAGACAGAAGCGACAATGCTAAGTGACTGTCAAGTGCTCTAGATCTACAAGAATGTCTGAAGAAGGCACTGGAAAATATGTCAAGTGATTTGAAATTACTTAATTACGGGCCTAAATGTTATGGCTGTTGCAAAGGCAATTCAAGCACTTTCAGATTTTTTCTCTTTACACTGCTTTGTCTGTTGGAGCTGCTTTTATTTCAGTAATTTCTAATGTTGGAACATTGGAACTAGACATTCCTCCATTATCATTGCATATCTTTTCTATTTGCTTACTGTAGTAATTTTATAATTTGCTTTAAGACAATTAATTGAATAAAGCCTGGTTTTAAATGGATCCGTTATAAATATTTGGATATTTTTAATTGACTTTGGTCTCTTAGTCATAAGCATTTTTATTTTAATAAGTGAGGGCAATGCAAGAAACATCATTAAAATCTAAATCATGGGTCTGTTCACAAGCAGAAAAGCAACAAACTGTATGATTTTAATCCATAATCATAACCAGAAAAAACACCAAACTGTCTAAACCAGGACTGAATTTAGAAAAATAAAAGGCACAGTGAAATCATGGCTTAAAACATCAATCAATTATTATAATTTTAAAGATTGACATTTGATTGTTTTGTTTTATCTCCTTGAAACTACTATACTGTCAACACCCATAATCACGAAGCTCACTGACTATTTGCCCTCCCTCAGGATCTTAGCTGGTCTGTAAAGCATAGCGCGTACAAAATGACTGACAGGAGGTTTATCCAATCACTAAGAAGCACTCCAAACAGGAAGTCACTCACCAAGTTACTACAATTTTTTGTTTTGTGAAGTTCAGATTATTTGTACAAAGACAAAAGTCGCCTAATGTAACTTTAAACAGCATTTAAAGAAATGCTAACAATGTTTGCAGTCGGTTATTGAACATTCAAATAACGCTAGCTCTGTTTTATGCTCCACAAGCACTACAAACAACTGAAATCCTGTAAAGTGCTTGATTTAGCTCTATGACTAGACTTATTTCTTTGAGGAAATTCAAACAGGAAATCGCCAGAAATGTAAATTCACCTACTCGTGACTGGCGGGGGTGCTAATAATAATAATACAGATGAAAATTTGAAGTGTTTCCACTATCAGTACAGAATTGCAGATGAATCATACCCAGTGTGAACAGACTAAAAACCTGATGTGATGTTTGAGATTAAGGTTAAACATTGAGACACTTGAGACATGGCAGAACTCATAGAACACTAAGACAAAGAAACAGCAGGGTATAAAACAAGCAATTGGACACGGTACAGGTGCACACTGTTGAGGAGCAAACCAGTTATAAAGTAAGACGGGGTGGAGACAAACACACATGGCCAAACAACCAAACAAGGAAGAAGCACACACAGCTCTCATACATACAGAGAGGAGGGATTTGTGACCCTGAGTCCATGTTAGCTATTAATAGATTTTTTTTGAAATTTAAAACATGGGGAGAAAAGAACATTTTATCAAGTGCCTACTAATTCTGTGTGTATATATCCGTGAGCTGTGTGTGTTTATAAGTGTGTCATGTTAATGTCAGTGGCCACCTACTGATCTAATGGACTGGTGTGGGAAGAATCTAAATACAGCACTGAAATGTGACAAAAGGTTCAAAGCTGTCGTAGGAGCTTCGTCTGAGCCTATGACCTAGCCCCTATCCCCGACAAAGTCTGCTATTGTATTCTCTCTCTCTCTCTGTCTGTCTCTTTCTCTCTCTCTTTCTCTCTCTCTCACGCATGCACACACACACACACACACACACACACACGCACACACACACACACACACACACACACACTTAACATCAGAACAGTAGATTTGAGCCACACAAGCGTAATCTTCAGCCTTTAATCTGGAAGTGCTCACTGTTTGATCTCACACACTCTGCCTTTATGCGTTCCACTCTACTTCCAATTGTAGCTTCAATCAAAGGGGGCAAAGAGCGACCGAGAGCACTCAACAACACAGAAAAGAAACAAGCTGCATGACAGTGTGCGGCACGCTATTTTGTATTTTGAACGTTAATGCTGAGACAGAAAACCTGGTTAATGTGTGTAAATGAGGGACATAAAAGAGCAGCTCCGTGATCATAAGTGGGAAACGGTCCGTCTGTCGGCTATTTAAAGGAACGTTATTCGTGCCAGATTTTTTCTTAAAAAAAAAAATCTCACATTTCATTTCATGCAAGGAACTTGTACTGAGTTTCTGGGAAAGTTAGTGAAGTGGATCATGAAGCAGGCTGTAATGAAAAGGGCACTCAGGGGGGAAAAAGACCAAGTTCTGAAATACACATAATCAGTGTTTTTTTAATATGTAAAAGACTGAGTACTGCGCCATGCATGCATTTCTTCCTTCTTTTATTTCAAATAAAAATCAGAGCTTGTCTGGGCTGCAAGAACAATGTGCAACCACAAGACACCCATGCATTAAAACGAACATGAAACAGACATGAATGTTGTTGTTTTATTTTGTAAAATTACAAATATTCATATTCCTGTCAATTTTTTTTTCTTTTTTTTGAAGCTGTGAACATTTTTCACATGCATGATTTATGAAGCTGAATAAGACAATGAAGCAACTTAAAGAAGAAATGTTTGATCATAAAAATCCTGTTAGTTTGAAAAAAAGATTTAATATCATATGAAAGTAAAAAAAAAAAAGTTGATATCATATGAAAGCTCTCGACTTTGCAAAATTACTAATGACTAATGCAAATTTGGATTGCTATCAAATAAATATAAATAAAAAGGACAAAATAAATAGAAGAGTTTGTGTGCGTATATTAGCTGATGCGCTACACTGGTTAAGCTGCGTTGCTGGATTTTGTGTTTTGTTGTGTCCTCTGTGAGCTTTCCTATTTAAAGAGTATTTGTGAGTGAAAAGCACTTAAACAGTTACATAATTTAATCAACATATACACTCAAATATCAAATAGCAATACCTTTCTAAATATGATGGGAATTTTTACCTATGAACAGATTTACACACACAACTTTACTAAACGGTTGAAAAAATGAGGTCTCGGCGCATTTACTGCGTGTCAAATAGCTGAAATACGATGTTATTTCCCAGGACGTCTCAGTTGACTCAGTCTATCAAAACACTGGGTTTGGGAAGCAATATTCCCAATTGGGTGATAAATCGCGTTGTTATCGAGGCTCAAATTCAAAATTCTGCATATCAGCAACTGCTTTATTATATGAGAAGTTCAGCTATTCACGAGAATTCTTAGTATAACCATAACTAGTTTTATGCAGAAGCCTAATAGTATAAAGAGTCTAAATATCACTAAACATTTCATAACTACAGTGTCTTTCTTGGTATATGGGTCAGAAAAGATCACTGGTGGATACTGTGGTATTATTATTATTATGATTATTATGATTATTATGATTAACATTAAAATCCCATCTCCAAAGTCAGAGATAAACTTGCTGTTATAAGCTTCTGCATGCTGCCAGTCTTCATCCAGGATGACAGTATGAATGTAGCATCTATCACAAATCCATTCCATTTCTGTAGTGTTTATTCTACACAAGGTCACAGGAAACCTGGAGTCTATTCCAGGGGACATGGGGCGCAAGAGGTGGGACATCCAGGATGTATCACAGAGCACAATAATACACAAACACAAGCACACACTACTATACACATACAAGCCTATAACACATCGTTTGCCTTGTGGAGGAAACCAGAGTACCCTGAGGAAACCCCTGAAGCACAGGGAGAACATTTAAACTTCACACACACACATGGCTGAACCCCAAACACAGGATGTGCAAGGCAAATGTAATTCAATTCAATTCAAGTTTGTATAGCCCTTTATACAATGGACATTGTCTCAAAGCAGCTTTACATTTACATTTACAGCATTCGGCAGACGCCCTTATCCAGAGCGACGTACACAAGTGCTTAAATCTCTAACATTGAATACATTAATGCTGGTTCACTAGGTTACATACTTAAGATACCATGAGTTTAAAACATCTGTTCAAAGTTAATGAAAAAGTGTCAAAGGTTTTTTTTTATTTTTATTTATTTATTTATTTTTTAATTTAAATGGAAAAGATAAGGAAAGAAGTGCTAGTTGAAGTGCTTCCTGAATAAGTAGGTCTTCAACTGCCGCTTGAAAATAGCCAGTGACTCGGCTGTCCGGACCTCTAGGGGAAGTTCATTCCACCACCTTGGTGCCAGAACAGAGAAGAGTCTTGTAGTATACTTGCCTCTTACCCTGAGAGATGGTGGAACCAGTCGAGCAGTGCTGGTAGATCGGAGGTTGCGGGGTGCAGTGCGAGGAATGATGAGTGCTTTGAGGTAAGAGTGAGCTGGTCCATTTTTGGCTTTGTAGGCCAGCATCAGTGTTTTGAATCGGATGCGTGCAGCTACCGGAAGCCAGTGGAGGGATCGCAGCAGCAGGGTGGTATGCGGGAACTTTGGCAGGTTGAAAACAAGCCGGGCAGCTGCATTTTGGATCATTTGCAGAGGACAGATTGCGTTCATAGGTAGACCTGCCAGCAGTGCATTGAAGTAATCCAGTCTAGAAATGATAAGAGACTGAACAAGTACCTGAGCAGTCTGTGTGGACAAAAATGGCCGAATCCTTTACAGAGTCCTTTACGAGCTTTACAGAACATAAACATAGAACAGAAGGTAAACATAATGAGAAATATAGAGAATTAATATAATAAAAATTTGAGATATATATAGTTCGCAGTATGTATGTATGTATGTATGTATGTATGTATGTATGTATGTATGTATGTATGTATGTATGTATGTATGTATGTATGTATGTATGTATGTATATGTATTTATCCCCAATGAGCAAGTCTGAGGTGACTCAGGCAGCAATGGCAAGGAAAAACTCCTTTAAATTGATAAGGAAGAAACCTTGAGAGGAACCAGACTCAAAGAGGAACCTATCCTCATATGGGTGACACTAGAGGGTGTGATTACAAATATACAGTCAAACAAATGTTGTATTGGTGTAAGGATCACATGGAGTTCAGATCTCCTCTTAGTATCACAGAGTCCAACTGGAGCTGGTAGATCTGTAGATGTCTCAGAATTCTCATAGAGTCAGCCTCATCTCAGTGGAGGTCCAAAATCTTCATCGCACGGAAGACGATCGGAGCTGGTACAATGTCTGGATGCCTCGGGATGGGTAGAAAGAGAAAAGCATTGTAGAGGGATTAACATATCTGCTGTTCATAAAAAATGTGCAAGTCTAATGTAATAGTGCACAATATTATGGGATGTACAGTATTATGTGTGTGTGTGTATGCCTGACTAAAGAGATGAGTTATTAATCTGCTTTTGAACTGGGAAAGTGTGTCTGAGCCCCGAACACTATCAGGAAGACTATTCCAAAGTTTGGGAGCTAAATAAGAAAACGCTCTACCACCTTTAGTAGACTTAGATATTCTGGGAACTACCAGAAGTCCTGAGTTTTGTGATCTCAGAGAGCATGAAGGATTGTAACTTGTTAGAAGACTAGTTAGATACATGGGAGCTAAACCATTAAGAGCCTTGTACGTAAGTAGCAGCAGTTTGTAATCGATTCTAAACTTAACAGGTAGCCAGTGTAGAGATGATAAAATTGGGGTTATATGGTCATACTTTCTTGTCCTAGTGAGAACTCTGGCAGCTGCATTTTGGACTAACTGTAACCTATTTATTAAAGATGCAGGACAACCACCTAGTAATGCATTACAACAGTCCAGTCTAGAGGTCATGAATGCATGAACTAGCTTCTCAGCATCAGATACAGACAGGATGTTTCTCAGCTTGGCAATGTTTCTAAGGTGGAAGAAAGCTGTTTTTGTGGTATGGGCGATATGATTTTCAAAAGACAAGTTGCTATCTAATATAACACCCAGGTCTTTCACTGTTGAGCTTCTAGCAACAGTACATCCCTCTAAATGGAAGTTAAATTGTGAGAGTTTCTGTGTACTGGTTTTTGTAGTATTTCTGTCTTATCAGTGTTCAACAACAGAAAGTTGCAGCTCATCCAGTCTTTTATCTCTCTAAGGCATTGAGGTAACTTGGACACTGTGGTTATTTCATCTGGTTTTGATGAGATATATGGTATAACTGTGTATCATCAGCATAGCAGTGGAAACTAATCCCATGTCTTCTAATGATGTTCCCTAATGGAAGCATGCATATCGAGAAAAGCAGAGGTCCTAGAACTGATCCTTGAGGGACCCCATAATTAACTGGTAATAAACTGGAGGATTCACCATTTAATTCTACAAAAAGGTTTCGGTCTGACAGGTAGGATCTAAACCAACTTAAAGCCTGTCCATGAATACCTGTGAAATTTTGTAGGCGATCTAGAAGAATGTGTGTCGAATGCAGCACTAAGGTCAAGTAGAACTAATAGTGACATACAGTCTTGGTCCGAAGCTAAGAACAAGTCGTTTGTGACTTTCACAAGTGCAGTTTCTGTGCTATGATGGGGCCTGAAACCTGACTGAAACTCAAATGAGCTAAAAGGCAACAAGCGCCTCATAACATTTATCACACACACACAGTTTAAAATTAAAACTTGAAATCTTTGAATCATCTTGTTTTATAAAACATATTGTTTAGAAAACAGATTTGACGTGAAAACTTTTCCATAATCTCACATCTGTGGAATGCTTTTACAGACATGAAGTGTCTTGTGAAACCTTTGGAAGTGATAAATCAACGGCAAACACATGTAACAGTGCTTATGATGAAATACTCTCAGAGGATGGCAGAATTGTGAAATCACATTTGCCATGACTAGAGATGGAGACAGAAATATTGGATTAATATGTACAATACAGCACATTTTCCCTGCCTAACCTTGACATATAAATGTATTGAAAAGCCTTCTTAGTAGGTTTGGGGGAACCATTAAAGGTTCTATACACAGTAGTTCATTTCATCCTAGATCGATTCCAGGCTTGATCTTACAACTAGGATTTGAACTTACAGTACAATCATAAGAGTAGACAGAATCTCATCCTCAGAACCTTGTGTATCTTTACATTTACATTTATCCATAGTGATGTTCAAAAGTGCTTTGAAGTCTCAAATACAATACATCAACACGGGTTCATTAGATTATAGACTTAGGATACCGTCAACGTAGAACTCTGTTGGGAGGAATTTTAGAACTTGTTAAAAAAAATATAAATACATAAAAAATTTTCCATTCAGGAAAAATGAAAGTGACGTGACATACAGCTAAGTACGGTGACCCATGCCGAAATCGTTCTCTGCATTTGACCCATCCAAAGTGCACACACTCAGCAGTGAACACACACACACACACACACACACACACACACACACACACACACACACACACACACACACACACCGTGAACACACACCCAGAGCAGTGGGCAGCTGGAGCAGTTGGGGGGTTCGGTGCCTTGCTCAAGGCCACCTCAGTCGTGGCCGGCCCGAGACGCGAACCCACAACCTCAGGATTACGAGTCAGACTCTCTAACCATTAGGCCACGACTTGCCCCTCAAAAAGGTAGGTCTTCACCTGTCGTTTGAATATGGCCCATGACTCAGCTGTTCAGACATCTATGTGAAGTTCATTCCACCACCTCTGTGCCAGGACAGAAAGGAGTCTTGATGTACTGTATATCTACCTCTTACCCTGAGAGATGGTGGGACCAGTCGATGAGTGCTGGTAGATCAGAGGGAGTGAAATGCAGTGTGCAGAGTGATAAGAGCTTTGAGGTAAGAGGGAGCTGGTCCAGATTTGGCTTTGTAGGCAAACATCAGCTTTTTGAATCTGATGTGTGCAGCTACCACGAGCCAATGGTGGGAGAAGAGCAGGGGGGTGGAGTGTGAGAACAAGTCACACAGCTGCATTTTAGGTAATTTGCTTATGATGAATTGCATTTAGAGGTAGACCTGCCAGCAGAGGTGCAGGTGTCCAGTCTCCAAATGAGTCTTTTTTCTCAAGAGTACTTTCAGTAAACTGGTAAAATGATAGTATTTTTCAGTATACAGCATTCCATTGGATAGAAATTGAGTTTTTGGACATTTTCAATCAGTATACACAAATGATTGCTCTTCTTGCTGCAAGTCTGGTATAAAATGAGTTAGGACTCATTTTGTCCTCTGTTGATAACCTTACAGAATTTTAGTGGCTAAAGATAAACACCTTCATATTTCAGTTCATTATGAACAAGCACTTGGGACATCTCTTTTTTGTAACATTACGATGAATATATTTCCCCTTCGCATGGTATGTCTGTACTTTACAAAGTAGGCTATAGGAAGGTGGAAGTTCTCCAGTACTTCCATTCATGGGAAAGAGGAGGGTAATAAAAACAGTAAAGTTGAGTAAATGAACTTGCAGTTCAATGGGTATATTGGTAATGCATAATGTATTATGTACAAGCATAACATGACTACTGGTAGTGTTACTGCCTCTAAGCAGGAAGCTGCAGGGTCCCTTGTTAATTAACTACTCGAGTTAACGACATAGCTGGAATAGCTAAATGTCTGCTTGGCACGCTGTGATGTACTGGCATCCCATCCCAGGTCCATTCACACATAATACCTAGTATTCCTGTGTTCATGCCAGACTCCTAGTTCATTATTATCTTGACCCGGATAAAATCCTCACTGAAGACTAACAGTGTCAGATTTCCATTTGCTGTACATGAGCACCATGTTCTAAACTGATGCACATGGCATTGTAGCCCTTTGTGGTGACAACATAATATACATCCCATTGCCATACCACTCCCTTAGCTCTTAAAGGTCAGGTAGGCATGATGAAAAAGAATGATCAGTCAACACATATGCATGCAGAGGTAGCAACATAAGGTAACACTTGGACTGCAGGTCTTTAATACGGTCATGAGGAGGAGCTCCTGTGCATGAGTGCTCTAATTCAAAAGCTCTTCAATCAACAGCTTGAGATTATATATATATATATAGTATACAACATGAAAACATGACAGGTCTCTTTATCTACGGTTGGGTGAGGCATTTTATCCTGTCTACTGGATTTAGGACTTAGTCATGCAGATTCCATATTAATTACATTTGGAGCTTTTAATAGCTATCTTCATTCTTCAAAGCTCTACAGCATACACTACAGAAGTTATGACAGCGCATGCACACCAGCACAAACTTTTGGCCTCAAAGTATACTTCTTCCTGAACACTATTTAGGATTTTGTACAAGATTATGTGCAAGGCATCAGAAATGGCACACAGTTTAATAGCTATTCCTATTTCTAAATGATTTCTCTTGTTGTAACTCATGAACCATGGGAAATGCAGTTGCATTTAAAATTTGTCTCCCTGTCTCCACACCTGATACTAATTGTATCTCATCGTCTTTTGTATAAATGTCAGCGTGGAATCGTTAGTTACGTTTGGTTGTTAGTCATTGTCAGTCATTGTTAAGTGTCGTCATTTGTACTGCTTTAGTTCTCGTCTTTTACTGTCTAGTCTTTATCATTTATTAAACTCCATTCATTTGCCAGAAACTCATTCACACAGCTATCCTGTGTACGGGTCCGTCTCCTTCCTTCCCTGATTGTGACATATAGACAGTGTATGAGAATAATCCAAAAGAAACCAAATATTACTTTGGTTTGTGCCTCACACTTATTGACAGCACAGCATTTCTTAAAATTCCAATCATGTCTCCCATTGTGACGAATGCTGCTCTCCTGTTTTGTTTTGACTTTATGTTCTGTGCTTTTGTTTGTTACGGCTACGTGCATTTGTTTTGCTTTCTGTCATGTCTCCACCCCCTGTCCTGTCACAAGTGTTTGTGCATTGGCCTTTTGTATGGACACCGAGTACGATTATAGGATTTTTCCTAATAAACAACACTGTGTTGAGTAAATGCATATGCATTGTGTCTTCAATCAGTGCATGGTACAGAGCAGTGCACTTACCTCAAAGAAATTACCATCTATAGTAAAATTCTATAAGGTATAATTTGCATTGTCATGGAAGTTCTTCTGCTTCCTTAAGGCCCCCCCCAATATATATATATATATATATATATATATATATATATATATATATATATATATATATATATAAAATATATATATATAATGTATATACACATACACACACACACACTCACACACCCATATATACATCTACACAATATAGAATTCAAGTTAATAAAGGACTAACGTTTATATGTATTGCATAACAGAGTGGCACAATCATCAACAAAAACACAACAAAAAATAAAATGAAATAATCCCTGTTCAAAAGTTTACATACCGTTAGTTCTTAATATTGTGTGTTGCCCCCTTTAGCATCAATGATGGCACGCAGTCTTTTGTAATAATTGTTCATAAGGTCCTTAATTCTTTTGGGTGGTATAGCTGCTGATTCATCTTCTTGGAAAAATGCCTTCAGTTCCTGTAAATTTGATGGTTATCTTGCAAAAACTGCATGTTTGAAATCTTCCCGACCTGGCTCAAAGATATTGAGGTCAGGAAACTTGATTGCCACTACCCTTTTTTTTTTTACTGTAGTCATTGGAGGATCAACCTTGCCTTGCTTTAGATCATTGTCATGTTGGAACATCGGAGAGCGTCCCATGTGCAGCTTTCTTTCTGTAGAATGCAAATTGTCTGCCAGTATATTCAGATAGCATGCTGCATTTACCTTGCTCCGCTGGAGCTCACTCAGCCCCAAAAGATAAGAGATCCACCACCATGCTTTACAGTAGGGATAGTGTACTTTTCACTGTAGGTCTTGTTGACTCTTATAAAAACATAGTGTTTATGGTTGTGATTAGTGTGACTTAGTATCGACAGGATCTCTTATTTTCCACCTCTTTATCAGAGTTTGAACAGTACTGATTGGCATTTTCAAGTGTTGAGGGATCTTATGTCCTTTTCCTGCTTTATAAAGTTCAACTACCTTATTACACAGGTCTATTGGCAGTTCTTTTGTCGTCCCAATGGTGAAGTATACAGCCAAGTCAATGCATCACCTCATGAGCTGAGAAACTAATTGCAAGGAGTCACAAGTGTGGCTTCCCTTCAATAGCCATTCAAACGTCTGTGTGTCTGCCAGGGTAGGGGCTGACTTAACAGAAAACTTCAAACACAAATGCAGGGATGCCGTAAAAGGGGTTTATTGTGGGTTAGTAGTCACTAGGAACACTAGAACAATGACACAGCAGAAAGACACGCAAGACAACTGGTATAAATAGGGAAGTCAATTATTGAAGGACAAGGAACAGGTGTGCAGAGGTGGGGACCGGATCAAGGAAAGGGAGTGGCTAACATACGTGACCACAATCAAAAACAGAAGCACATGGTATAAGACAAACAAAGAATGTCCCCCTAGTGTCCAGGAAGGGAAGCCATTCCTGACAGTGTCAACCTGTGTGTATACATTATACTGAATATTTGTGTTCAAACGTTAGCATACCATGAAAAAAAAAAAAATATATATAAATATATATATATATATATATATATATATATATATATATATATATATATATATATATAAAATTGTATTATTTTTTATTTTGTTTATATTTATTTATACTGTATATTTTTCCTCTTGCTTGACCACATAATCTCAATTTTTTTTATTTTATTTATTTTATCTTTGTAACTATGTTGTGGTAATGTTATTCTATTTTTTTTAATTCTTTTATATCACAGACAGTCTCTATTATTTATATAGTTATATAATTCTATTATTATTTATAGTTATAGTGCCTATGGTTTATTCACTATTATTCACTAATATTTACATATTCACTTGTGATCTAATTCTATTATTAGCTGAATCAGCTGCTTTGGATGTGAGTTGCACTAAATTTGGGTTGGATTTACTTAACTTTAGCCCGCATGAGCCATTCCACAACTTGGAAATTGATGGTATATGTAGAAAAATAAGGGCTTCTTTCTTTTCTTCTTCTTGAAGAAGGCCTGGAGATACATGAATCCTAAAAATACATAACCTTTGATTCAATTTAAGTTTATTTGTATAGCACTTTTAACAATGGATATTTTCAGAAAGCAGCTTTACAAAAAAAAATAATAATTCAAGAAAAATAAATCAATTTTATATTTATCACAGAAAAGGAAAATTCTCTAAGATGATATGAGGAAAAACCTTAAAAGGAACTAGACTCAAAGGAACTCATCCTCATATGGGTGAGACTGGAGAGTGCGAACATAAATCATTTCTTTTCTATAACTGTACACTATATGGTGAACAAATTCAATTGTCTCAGCAGGAAATTCATTCTAGTTTTAACACAAAGTCTATCATGTTGAAGTTATCAACTGGTCACTGATGGAGACTTTATCTTTATGGTTTTGAAGTGGTACCATCCAGAGCAATCTCATGTATCTCCAGGCCATGTGGGTTCATCATCAGCAATAGTGAGTGACCTCAATGTTATGAAAACCTGAGCCATAAGTAGAGCATCAGGGTGGGGCAGGCAGTTCAAGATCTGCAGAAGAGGTCAGTAACACTGGTATCTTAGAAGTAAACTAAGAAACACCTGATTTAAGACATGTTAAAATTACCTGAACATCTCAATAATATAGAATACAGTAGTTGAGCAAAGTAGTAATATTGTATACAATTTTTCATATCAAATTTTCCATGAACACATGTAAACAACAATTATTGTGTTTAAGGCAGACGCCTTTATCCAGAGCAATTTACAATATCTCATTTTTTAATACAGCCGAGCAATTGAGGGCTAAAGTCCTTACTCAGGGGCCCAACAGTGGCAAACTCACAACCTTCCAATTGGTAGCCCAACACCTTAACCACTAGGTTACAACAGGCCTTTTATGTTTATTTATGTTCTTGTCCAGATCACATGAGTATACAGTAAGTCTGTAGCCTTGGATTCCTGTTTTTCAATGACAGGATGATGTGTAGCTTTTTGTGTGACATGCTTTCCACCTCACCCTAGTTGTAAAGAGTTAATAGTTGAGTTGTTTAATTTTTGCTGTGTGTGAAAATCCTAGCTCAGCTCTTTATGAAATATTTAGAACCTTCTGGCATCACCAACAATATCATGGTTAAAGTCACAAAGATCATATTTTTTTCCCATTCTGAGGTTTGACGTAAACATTAACTAAAGGTTTTGACCTCTATCTGCATCATTTTATACATTCAGACACATGATTGGAAAAAAATACTTTTAGCTAGAAATATCATGCTGGAGGTATTGTTTTTTGTGCTGTTTACTGTATATATTGTATATAACTCATGCATGTTTTTGCTCTTTTAAGGTGTCGTACCGGGCAAGGCAAGGGATGACCCGCAGCGCCCTGGCCAAGATGGCTGCTGTATGGGTTCTGTCTTTCCTCTTGTATGGCCCAGCCATCTTGCTATGGGAAGAGGTAACGGGAGAGAGCCATGTTCCAGATGATGAGTGCTTTGCTGAGTTCTTTCACACTTGGTACTTCCTGCTGTCTGCCTCCACACTCGAGTTCTTTTTCCCCTTCCTGTCTGTGGCTTTCTTCAACCTCAGCATATACCGCAGTATCCGCGAAAGGAGACTCCGGTACCAGCAAGACTCGTGCTTGCCCAAGATCCGTGGCATGACATCTCCCAAGCGTGAGAGGCTTCGCTTGGTCTCCTACATCTGCCACGGCTCTCTTGTGACGAAGAAGACGAAGGCAGAAACAGAAAGTGATAAGTGTTCTTCTCCTGCAGGACGCCCTGACACACTGAGTATACGAAGCACTCAATGTACACGCCTTATTCAGGATAAGAAGATAGCAAAGTCTTTAGCCATTATCGTGTGTGTGTTTGCTGTGTGCTGGGCACCGTACACATTGCTGATGATTATACGTGCCGCCTGCAGGGGACACTGTGTTTCACACAACTGGTACGAAGTGACATTCTGGCTGCTGTGGCTCAACTCTGCCATCAATCCATTTCTGTATCCTCTCTGCCACAGCAGTTTCCGCAGGGCTTTTGCAAAAATCCTGTGCCCTAAGCAGCGGACCACTGAAGCAGCATCAGATAATGTCTCCAACAACCAGAGATAGTCCAGCTCTCTCCCATAGTTTTAGACAGACTATTCTTTGATAACTTGTCAGGGTTTGGGTGGATCCTATCCATTGTCTTACATTTGTTTACTGATCAGAAGATTGGAGGTCAAACCTTAGCACTGCCAAACTGCCCCTGTTGTCACCTTGAGCAAGGACCTTAACACTCTCTGCCCCAGGAGCAGTGTATCAAGGGTGACTCTACACTTTGACCCCAGCAACCTAATCTGGGATATGTGAAGAAAAGGAGTTCACTGAATATACGTATATGTGACAAAAAAAAGGCTTTTTCTTTTAAATTCTATTCCTGGCATGTTTTTGCTCAGAGAGGAAACCTGACAACCCAGAAGAAACCTACAATTAGCCCAAGCCTCTGAACCTTGAAAGGACCAACTCTACCGTTACAAAATACAATTACAAAATATAAAATCACGGACACATTTAGATTTAACCGGATTTAAACCCATGGACAGTTTCTTCTTTTAAACAATTGATAAAGGGTTTCAAACTACATTTCATACAGGATATGAACCAATAATCTCTCCAGCTATTTAACTCATTTAATACATACAGATACTGTATGTATGTACGTACTTTACAAAATGGGAACCGAAAACTTGTCTCCTGGTGCATCCTTGCTTCTAATGTAGAGATCTATTGTCTGAGGTTAATCTGTAACAAAAACGATATTGTTCTTATCTCAACAGGTCATATGATGTCAAATTCTCAGAATTCATTTCTCTACTGTGGATAGTTTTGGCGCTCATAAAACAAGTCCTCAAAGATACGTCTAACTGCAACTGCACTTTATACAACTATAAACAACTGCTGATTACAAACGTGACACTAATTCTCTTTTCATTCTCTTTTCAGCCTTTCTATGAGGACACATAGTCTTCTCCAAAAAAACAAGCATGAAAAAAAATGTAGGAAAACGCGGTGGCCCAGAAGTGCAAAACATTAAGAAACTGAAAATGCTATAGCAAATTTAAAAACACATCAGCATTAAATAAAAAAGAAAATATACAGTAGGCCCTTGGTGCAAACATACTGTTAGCTAATTGGGCATATGATTATTACATACACAATTTTTTTTTTTAGTCTAGTTACTTCTAGTTAGACTGAGGACTTAGCTAAAATTTTAATGAGAAGTTGCTCTATACAGTAGATTTATTTAGGTTGTAAACATCATTCCACCAATTCAACCGTTCCCTCCAATTGATGCATGCAGTAGCCAATCAGCAAGAAGCCAGTGATGCTCAATGAGGACCTCTGCTTTGTTTACAGATATTCTTGAAGTGTTTCTAAATTTAAGACTGTTTTTAGGCTTTATTTTGTGGTGTCTTTTTGCTTACGTTTTTGGTTGTCTCGTGTGTTTTTTTTGTGTGTTTGTGTTTTCTGTGCTTCTTTTGATATGCTTTTATCTTATTGCTGCTGTTGGGTTTTGTCATTTATGGTTGTGTGTTTGTTTTTGCTTTTTTTCTGATTTGCTGCTGTGTGTTAGGCTTCGTTATGTTTTCTGTGTTTTAGCTTTATATTTCAATTACAGATACTGTAGGTGTTTTTTGTTTGCTGCATTTTTTAATTTGCTTTTGTGTTTTCAGATTTACTGTTGTTTATTTTTTTGTGCTTATCATGTATTGGAGTTTATTGCTGCATTTTTCCATTTAATACTGCATGTTTATTTTTTGTTTTCTTTTTATTTTCTAGTTCTTTTTGATTTGTTGTTTTGTTTTGATTAGCTACTGTGTTTGTGAGTTTGATAATGTTATCTTTGTTGCTTTGGCTTCTGATTTGCCTTTGCTTTGTTGTCCTATTTTCTAATTTGTGGTTGTGTGTATTTGTTTTGTTATGTATTCTGATTTGCTTCTGTGTTTTTTGTTTTGTCAGTGCTTTCAGATTTGCTGTTGTGTTTTCAGTGTTGCTGTTATGTTTTCTGATTTACGTTTGTGGGTTTGTTTTGTTTTCATTAACATTATCATTTTGTGTTCAGATTTAGTGTTTTGCTTTTTTGTTGTTATGTCTATTCATTTGCTATTGTCTTCTAATGTATTTTCATTTCATTTCGGTTTATTAATGTTTTCGCACTTACAGACCACTGTAAAAAAAAAAAAAAGGATGTAAAGCAAAAGGCAGGCATAGTGTAAAATAATGCACAACTGACACAAATGTACGATATTGCCTCTCTGTATAGTGTTTTAAGAAGAAGAGTTCTAAATGTGCTTAACCACGCTCTGTGTTTATGACTCCACCTTGTGGCGTTATGATGTTCGTGTACTGTACTGACTCTGTTAATGCTGCACAGTAGTCTGGATGACGCTCTGATATATAAACTCTGTATATACACAGTATTATTGTGGAATCAGTGTATTTGCTGAATTATTTGTGCTATAAATTCTTGTTCAGGACATTTCACCAGACTTTAGAACTTCTTTAGAGCTTAAGACGTTAATATTAAAGGTTGGGTATTATAAGTGAATTTTTTTACTGAGTTTTTTAACATGGTTATGTGGGCTTATCTTATACTTATTACTTTAAACTGTCCATTCTTCCTGGAGATTGCTGATCCAAGCTGAATGTCAGTGTCAAGCAGTGTCTTTTTCGTTGTTTTGTGCTGGAATGAAAGGATACTAGCAGAAAAATCAGAATGCAGGAACACATTCCATCATGATTGCACATTCCATAACTATATGTTCTAATAATGATAATTAGTCTGGCATGTACAGTACAGTAGTATGCAAATTGGAACATAGATGCAGCATCCTGAATGACAGAATTTGCATGGTTGTGATGAATAAAATGTTTTTTTTCTAATATATTCCAACTACTGTAATAGCCATGAAGCACATGGCTGCAGGGAGTAGGAAAAAGTGCACCAAAACTTCCAAATGGAGCAGTGCTTCAAACATTTCACCCCTTAGTGAAGAGAGTTGAAGGGATGGGGTAAATCATTGTTTACTGTGTTGGACTACTGATCGGAAGGTAAGTTCAAATCCCACGTCTACCATGCTGCCACTGCTGGGACCCTGAGCAAAGCCCTTAACTCTCAATTGCTCAGTTTTATCAACTAAAATAGAATGTAATTCACTGTGTGTCTGCTAAATGCTGTAAATTTAAATGTAAATGTGCTTTTTTCCTTCCTTGCCTCGCCAGACTCTTGGGTCTTGCCTCATTGCTGTGCCTCAGACTTTCTGCAGTGCTGTGTCTTTTCTTAAATAAACCTTCACAAATCGCTCACTAAATCCTGGTTTCAAGGTCTATGTCAAGTCCTCCCAGATTTAGTTGCAACACTGGTGGAGAATGCGGGCATGAACTCAGAAACCTCAACCCACAACCCCACCCTCCATACCCCATGAAATTGTTGAGGCATATCTTGGACTCAATGTGGACTGGGCCTGTATCTTTGACCACTACCTGTCTGGAGAGAGGCCCAACTAGCCTACCATGCCTTGATAAGGCTGAGATCTACAAGAAGCTCAAACAAGAAATTCTGGTTTCTTTGTGGACAATCCCGCTGAATTCCATAAGTGGACTTAGCACTCTGGAACAAACCCTGCACAAATGGATAAATTATTAAGGGTCTCACTCCATTGCAGCAGCAGGATCTGACAAAGTTGGTGGACCAGTATGCAGACATCATCTTCTCGAACCCTGGCCTCACCCATCTGGTCCACCATTAAGACCCATCCAGGAGTGGTGGTAGAACAGCAGCCTTATAGGGTACCTGAATCCTGCCGTTAAGGTGTTGAGGCAGAAGTGAGCTGAATGCTGCAGCAGGGAGTGTGATGAGTCCTACTGAAACTAGACCTCACTAAGCAATACTTGCAAGTGCCACCGGTTTCAAGTGCCAAAGAGAAGACAGCCTTCAGCAAAAGAAGAAAAACAGAAATAGTTTCAACCAAATCAAGTCGGAAACACATCACACTTCTTGGTCCTGAATTGAGCATGTCATAAAAATAAATGAAAAATCAACTAAATTTAAAGGTTGAAGTAGAAGCAGCAGCATCACACTTTGTCTTTTACTGTATAAGAGGCAGTAGTCTACAAATGTCTCTCTCTCCCTCTCTGTCTTTATCTCTTTCTTTCTCTCTCCGGAGGAGTCTATTACCACGTCATTATGCTGTGGCCCCACCATCTCTACACTGCTGCCTACCTCGATTACATGGTAATACAATCCTCCACCTGGTCCGAACACCTTTACCACCTGGGAGATTGGGGCTCTCTGGAAGACAGGGATCAATGCCAACCCAAGTATCACCGATAGCTAAATGAGGTACTTTAAATGTGATGAGAACCCAGTACTATACCTGAGCTGAAAAACAAAACCCAATGCAGTGGAGCAAGAAGCCCTCACGATCAAATGGGTCATCAAGGAACTAAGGTACTAGCTGGCTGGACGGCACTTTACCTAATTTACCAAGCATCCACCCTCGCAAAGATACTAATACTAGTGTTACTTTGTGGTTCTTGTCACTGCAGGGCCCAACATAGAAACACAGATGGGTTGTCATGATGACACATCATGTGGATCCACCAGTGCTAGGTATAACTGGGAAGCAGGGCGGGGAGTCACTAGTGCGGAAAAATTTTGCCAGCCAATCGGGAAGAGTGCAAAAATTTTTTCACCCCCAGTGAAGAGAGGATTGAGTGTCATGAGGCGCAGCATTCCCTCAGTGATAATGCCAAGAGTGGCGCTGGAACTAATGTGCTTTGTTCTTCTTTTTCAGTTACAGAATGGCCAGAGGACATAGAAAGACCTAAACCTGCTGTTCCCCCGCCAGCTTCCTGGGTCTTGCCTAGTCACTGTGCCATGGGTTTTCTGCACTGAAGCAGCCTGCTGACCCTCCAGATAAAGTTTTTGTTTTCCTTTTCAGTGCTCATAGACTTTTCTCATTGTATGTTATATAATAAACCTGCACCTTATGGTTACAAAATCCTGGTTGTGTTCAGCCTTTGCAGCTTGAGTCGACCAAGAAATAAATGAAGGTTTTTGTGCATTTTTTAGGTTGTCTCATGCATAATTTTCATTTATTCTGTTTAATGTTAATTTCAATTTGAAATACCACTACCTCAGAAATCTAGTACACATCCCAGGACATGGTTAGATACGTAAGAAGAATATAGTAGGTAATGTGCACTGTTTTGAGGCAGCTATTAGTTGTTGTTTTTTTTACTAAAACAGATTACTGTTTCTATTGGTATGGAGAATTGTTTAATATCACCTTCTGTATATGTGTTGTATCAGCTACTGTCTTTGCCATGTGTGAGTCCATATATGAAACAGGAATCTAAAGTCATACAGGAAACAGTCAGTGAATACACAATACTATGAAAGTTCTACTCTGTGACTCCTCTAGCAACCTCTGGCACAATTTCAACAGGACATATGGAAGACACCGAAACGGAAATTACAAATGCATGACTGGAAAAAAACATATATTAGCAAGAAAAAGTGTATGTGTGCTATGTACATAAGAAAAAGTGTACAAAACTGTAGCATAAGTCAACCTTAATGATAAGTCAACCCTGGTTAGTGTTACTTTCTTTGGACCTCTGGGTTCATAATTTTTGTACTTTGTTTACAGACAGAACCTTAATAGCCGACAGAAACTTAATAGCCCTGTAACAGTACAGAATGGAAAGTGATGTATTTAATGTGCAATTGAGGTACATTTACATTTCACATGGCAATATACAGTCATTTAGGCATCTATTAGATATATTTTTTCTAAAGAGGAACCCATTCGCTCATTTAAATGCTGAAAATGTGACATTTACTGTCATATTTTGTCTTTCAAATTGGTTCCAAATAAACCAGAATATTACCCAAAATCTTAAAATAACCACCAGAGTTTTCACGGATGATTCAGTACAAGCTAATTTGCCCATATTTATTTGAGGGCCTGGAGTAGCAATCGATTTCTTGCCAGGTCACGGCTTAAAGAGGATCAGGGAGTGGCAAAATCAGCCTTAACTGCTTGAGGATTTGAAGAGTGATGCAAATTTGGTCATACTTGTGCATTTGATTCAGAGCAAGCTATTAAGATTTGCAGAGGATGAGGGTGCTTGTATCGGCGCACTGATTTATGGACTTCAGAAAGGTACTTTGAGCATGTACCTTGAGAAGTTACTAGAGATGAGGTTAACCATGTGCACTAGGTATATTTGTTTTGAACAGCCTTTGGTTAGAAAATGGAGTAAAATGGATGACTGCAAGAAAAAGTTCTTGGAAAATTGTACTAAACAACCAGTGCTTGAGGCGTATACATCATAAGATCGATTTACTCTTTAATGATTTGTCACCTCAGGAAATTGTTACTGGTGGTAATTTAATTTTTTTTATTTAAACTTCATGCTTTCGTTCATCTTCAGTAAGTGTTTTTTCCTCATCAGGGTTGCTGTGGAGGTGGAACATATCCCAGGAACACTGGATATGAAGTGGAAACTCAGAAGATGCAAGCTAATCCAATCCAAGCTAATATATCATTGTCGCTAAAAAAGAAAAAAATCTTAGTGTAGATATAAGATAAAGAAAACCCTTTTACTATGCTGATATCAGAAAACAATCTGCCTGATGTTTAAGTCACATCATTTCACCTTGTTGTACTTTATTCCTTACTCATATTATTATAATAGTAAAGCCCTGACAGATGATGTTTGTACCTGTAAGTGAAGTTAAGAGGAGAATGCCCAAAAGATGCTGAACCTGGATAGGTTATACAGTTTTGTGTGTTTTCAGACAGTGATGTATATTTTTCAATATCGAAGATTTAGAAGATTTTTATGAATATTTATGGAAAATTAAAAATTTCATGACAAATTTATGTACATTTGAGTGTCTAGGATAGGTTTATGCCATTGTTTTTAAAGCTGTTTAGTGTTTTTTTATTTATTAACTTCAACTTTAATGTCAATGTAATGACACTGTAATGTAACATTATGTACAGTTTCAGTGACTATGAGGAAGTTTTGCGATGACGATCAAGAAAAGGTCGTCAGAACTCACCTGCATGCCAACAAAAAACGTATTTCACTTAATTCCATTGCTGTAGCAACATCAACATTATATGAAAGCAGATTTTCTTTAAATACAGAATTTTCTTACAGAAGTTTGGAATAAACCTAATGGTGTTTTATTGGTGTCAGTTGTCACATTGTCAGTTCTCAGCTTATACACATTAAACTCCAAATGTTTGAGACCACATAGAAAATCTGGGATTATTTTGCCTATTTAAAATTGGACATAAACAGGTTTTAGGAATTCCAAATTATTTTTAAAAAGTAAGTAAATAGTCATGTTATATTAAATATTTTATATTCATGATTTTGCCCTATTTCTAGGTGCCTATTTAAATGTAAGTAAATATGTGATACTGATCATGGTAAATACTTTGTAAGAAAAAAAAAAAGGTCAGATTTCAGATGTCTAATCTCGTCTAATGAAGCATGTGATCAAATGACATTCTGATGGATTTGATCTAAAGTGGATTTATAAAATTTCACACAAACGTGTGGCATCTGTGCCGATATAATAACAAAAAAAAAAAGAAAAGAAACATGAAATTTATGCCATGCTTTCAAAGATCCTACTTTTCACTTTTCAGTAATCAAAAATATCACAATAATAAAATATCTTATCTTAATAATATCTAATAATTTCTTAATAATATCAATGTAAGGATGCAAAGCAGAAGCTAGTTCTTTACTGGCATGCTCAGACTTTTGGAATCTATGGACTCTAAAGCTAGCTAGAGCTTTATAACCACCATCATTAAGTGGAACACAAATTATTTACGATTAAATAGATGAAGTTGAAGTATAATATAGTGATAAATCTATACCATGAACATTTCAATGATTTATCTATTATAAAACAAACATCTATCCAGTCAAGCAGCCATATATTTGAGATTCATGTGTTTATTTTTATTTTATTTTCTTTATCTTGACCAAGTAACGAGATTCCTTACTTTGGAGAAATCACTGGGTCTAAGGATAGATTTTTAAGCATTTATCATTTTAAAAAATCAAATCATCCTCAGCAGTTGCCTTCTGTATTGATTTGCATGTTAACTGAGAGCCCAATCCTTTGTGGTTTCTTGGCTCTCCAGGCCTGAACAAGAGCATCACATAACCCCTAACCTGTACTTTCATTTCTATTTGTTTTGCTGCACTACTAAATTTTGTCCACTAGAATTCACTGTTCCTCTTCCTGTTTGAATTGTTTACTGTAAGCACCATCTCTCATCTCTGGACACATTGTGTTTGTTGTTTTATTTCTGTAATCTTTATAACTGTTATCAGTCTTCAGCATGTCTTCATCATGACCTTGAGCTGTTTAACAGACATTATCGACAACTCTGCAAAGACAACAGCGAGCTCTCAGACCGTTTTTGTTGTCAAATGTTTATTTTTATTTATTTATTTGTTTAGTTTTAGAGAGAAAGTATTACATATTATTTTCACCAATAAATGTTTAACAGACCCAGTGTTATTCCGACCTCTGAACTTCTACATAAGTTCTACATAAATTTTCTCAGGATTTTCTCAGGATTTTCCCCTTAAATTGTGTTCATTCATACAACCATTTTTTTTTGCTCAAAACTTTCACAAACCTCTTAAAGTATCAGTGTGAAAAGATTGATTTAATTGAACAATTGAAATGAGAACTTTATTTCCTGCTTAATATACAGTATTTGACATGAAACAAACACGTGATGTTTAGACATATAGAGCAATTATTTTTTGCTTGTTTGTAAGTTGATCATGTATAGTTTATGAGATTTTTTTTTACATGTGATTTTTCTCCCTCACAAATTTGTATTTTTATTCTTATTCACGAGTTCTTGTTTTTTTTCTTATTTTCTTCACGATTCATTTATTTTCATGTGTTTTTTGACAATCTTTTTTTTCCTCATGATTCTTTATTTTCACAATTCAGATTATTCCATTTTCACGTTCTTTTATCATGTTTCTTTTATTTTCACATACATTTATTTTATACATATGTAATTTTTTTTCCTTCTGAATAATTTTTCTCATTTTTGTGATTTTTTCATTTGAAATATTTTTTTTCCCATGTTAAGATTTTGTTTGCATGTCATTTATTTCCACAGGTAATGTATTTTCTTTTCTTTTTCTTTTTTGTGATTTTTTTTTATGTTAGGGATTTTTTCAACATGATTTTTTTTTCAGATGATTCTGAATGTAATTCAGAAGTAAATGGTATTGTTTTACATGATGCTTTTATTATCCAGACATATTTTTTTCCACAGAAGATTTGTTTTTTTTCACCAGATTAATTTATTTTGAAATGTGTTCGATTTACATGTAGTTCATTGTGTCATGGATCATTTATTTTTCCCTCCAAATGCATTTAAAATTATATTTTTCTTTCATGTCATTTTCCCATTGTAGTTTTTTAATATAATTTTTTTTTAAGTGATTTATTCATGTTTAACTCTTTTTGTGAATTTTCATACCTATGTTCAGATTCATTTATAGTCACACGGTTAATTTTTTTGTTGTTGTTGTTGTCATATGATTTATTTATTTACAAATATTTTTTTTTCGATTTGATTATGTTCACATTCAGTGAATTTTTGTTGTTAACATTTTTTTTTCAGGTGCTATATTTAATTTCACATATTAGTTGTTACTCTGTAGCTCATTTAGTTTTTACATTTCCACATAGGGGGGCACGGTGGCTTAGTGGTTAGCACATTCGCCTCACACCGCCAGGGTCAGGGTTTGATTCTCGCCTCCGCCTTGTGTGTGTGGAGTTTGCATGTTCTCCCCATGCCTCGGGGGTTTCCTCTGGGTACTCCGGTTTCCTCCCCCGGTCCAAAGACATGCATGGTAGGTTGATTGGCATCTCTGGAAAATTGTCCGTAGTGAATGAGAGTGTGTGTGCCCTGTGATGGGTTGGCACTCTGTCCAGGGTGTATCCTGCCTCGATGCCAGATGACGCCTGAGATAGGCACAGGCTCCTCGTGACCCGAGGTAGTTCGGATAAAGCGGTAGAAAATGAATGAATGAATGAATGAATTTCCACATAGAATTTTATTTATTGTGTTTGATCAGAAACTGGCCATAATAAGCTCTATGAGCTCTGCGAAAATAGAATTATATTCTATAAATATAATTCTATCAAATTCATGGTTTCTTAACTAATTTCTAAAATAAGGTGTGTTCTGTGGAAGAAGAAGAAGAAGAAGAAGAAGAAGAAGAAGAAGAAGAAGAAAGACATTAGGAGCAAAAGAGCTTCAGGCAAACTCTCTCTCTCACACACACACACACACACACACACACACACACACACACACACACACACACACACACACACACACACACACACACACACACACACACACACACACACACACAGTGATGGATTTATTAATTACTATCTGTGATGATTTATTAATTACCTGATCTCATCTTGTCTTCAAGCATTCTTTTTATTCCTGCTGTTTTTCTTTTCTTTTTGTTCGAGGTTATGCCGAGTTTCATCCTGGATTCCTGAACTTTTTGACTCTCCAAAGTAAAATGCTTTCCATTTTTTATTTATTTGCTTCATTTTGTTTAACGTTTATGAATAAAAATGTGTCAGCTGTGGCTGAGCTTCATCGCTGTTTAAAGCTTTGAGCTCAAATCCCAGCACTGAAGCACTGAAGAAGCTGAAACTGTTTGACCTTTAACCCTCATCTGCATTAACTGTGTCCTCTCTCAACCGTAAGTCGCTTTGGATTAAACCGTCACCGAAATTAACAGTTAAATTAATTAATTAATTCACACGAAAGTAGCATGTCAGAGCTCTGTGTTGCTGAGTTTCTGTGAATGTGCTCTCTGAGTCTGTATGGGTTTCCTCATGATTCTCTAGTTTCCTTCTAGAAACATCCAGGTGGAAGGATTGACTATTGCTAAATGACCACCGTCATGTGAATGCATGTGTGGTACCACATGATGAATACATTGAGTGTTCCTGAGAATAAATGCAATAATAGGATGTCTAGGTGAGTTACAGTATGTGCTTTACATTTATTATTTTGTCACAAAGAATTCATTCCTTTGTGATTATTATTCAAATGTATTGTGTTGCCTGGGTGCCTTGGACTTTAAATCTAAATCACTTTTGTAATTGAGTTTTCAAGTTTTCAGGAGTTTTGTGACACAAATCTGGCAACCTCGCTCATAAGTTGACTTAAAATAGATGCAGCAAAAGCTTCACAGCTTCACATCACAGCCATCTTGTCAGTGTGCTTTTGCACATTTATTTCCATTTGTGCAATGTTCATCTAAGTGGATCTCTCTCTCTCTCTCTCTCTCTCTCTCTCTCTCTCTCTCTCTCTCTCTCTCTCTCTCTCTCTCTCTCTCTCTCTCTCTCTCTCCTCTCAGCTTATTCTGTCAAAATACAAGTTTTTACCAAACTACTATCTCCAATCGAATCAAATCCACTAGTTTTTACTATTCAGAAAGAAATGAAATAATAAATAAAATAAATATTCATACTATCATTTCAGCTTGAAATAGACTCGTCTGATTTTGCTCATATCAAGCATTTATTTCTAGAAGGAAGTAAAATGTAAAGCTAGTGAAGTCAATTCAAAAGAAATTAAATCCAAACGAAATATAACATGTTTAACAATTTTATATTTCGCTTGTTGTAAACTTTTAACAGTTAATTAACAATTAATTGAAATATATTTAAGAAACTTTATGTCTTTTGCATTAAAGATAAATATATTTATTTATACGTATAAGTGAGGAATGGAAGTTTATGGAAGGTTAATACACTGTTTACCCCTCATCTACTTTGACCTTTGACCCTTATGCGCAGGACCGTGGAAACATGCTGTAGATGATATCAGCTACAGATGTAGCGAGCGCTGCTACACCACACAGCATTAACAAAATGACTCTCATGTATGTTTGTGTGTGTGTGTGTGTGTGTGTGTGTGTGTGTGTGTGTGTGTGTGTGTGTGTGTGTGTGTGTGTGTGTGTGTGAGAGAGTGTCTGTGTAATCCCATGAGGGTTGTCTAGAGCCATGACCCCTTCTGGTGCACACCTGTGCCCTCAAAGTTTATGGAAGCCATTAACCGAGAAGTAAAACACAGTAGTAACGAAGGAGAAACTGGGTCTAAACATCCCCTCAAGTGCTGCAGTCCAACACATCATTTTGTTTCTGTATTTTTTTTTCTGTCTACAAAAAATCAAGCTTGAAGACAGCACAGAGCTGGAGACCTCCTGCTAGGATGCTAGCTGAGACGAGGTTTCGGTTAGTGTGAGTAAAATCTGCTGGGCTGCTCAATCCCTCAGCCATCAGCAAGTTGAAACCAAAATCGATAGCTTCAGTACAAACCCACACGCTTCATGTAGGCATGTATGACCCTGAGCAAACACCGGCAGCAGTCGAACACGTGCGTGAGCTTTTCTTTCACCCCGTCCTGTAGGATTGTGAATTTGTGTATAAAGAAATCAGAATGGAAACATACGGGATTGGGAAAACAAACGTTTTTGGGGTAATAAAAGTCTGTTAATTCAATTCTAAGCTTTTTGGACAGTCATAGAAATAAAATGAAATTGAACAGAATGAGAATAGAGCTACAATTAAATTACCTGATTTACCTGTAAGGACAAAAAACAAACAAACAAACAAACAAACCCAATATGCACACACACAAATATATCAGATCTCCGTCGTCGTCATCATCATCATCATCATCACCACCACCACCACCATTTGTTATAGATTGCTTGCTACAATCTCTCTGAGATGACATGAGGAAAAACAAGACTTTGTGGCTTAGCTTTGTGGCTGTCCCTCAGTTAGTCCAAAATGCAGCTGCCAGAGTTCTCACTAGGACAAGAAAGTATGACCATATAACCCCAATTTTATCATCTCTACACTGGCTACCTGTTAAGTTTAGAATCGATTACAAACTGATGCTACTTACGTACAAGGCTCTTAATGGTTTAGCTCCCATGTATCTAACTAGTCTTCTAACACGTTACAATCCTTCATGCTCTCTGAGATCACAAAACTCAGGACTTCTGGTAGTTCCCAGAATATCTAAGTCTACTAAAGGTGGTAGAGCGTTTTCTTATTTAGCTCCCAAACTCTGGAATAGTCTTCCTGATAGTGTTCGGGGCGCAGACACACTTTCCCGATTTAAACGTAGATTAAAAACTCATCTCTTTAGTCAGGCGTACACATAATACATCCCATAATACTGTGCACTATTATATCAGAATTGCAAAATTTTATGTACAGCAGATATGTTAATTCCTCTCCATTGCTTCTCTCTTCTACCCATCCCGAGGCATCCAGAAATTATACCAGCCCTGATCGTCTTCCGTGCGATGAAGATTTTGGACCACTGAGATGAGGCCGACCCAGCGAACCCTGAGGCATCCAGAGATCTACCAGCTACACTTAGATTCTGCTACACTAAAAAGATGTGAACTCCATGTGATCTTTTGCATCTATACAACATTTGTTAGACTGTATAGTTATAATCACACCCTCCAGTGTCACCCAGATGAGGATGAGGTTCCCCTTTGAGTCTGGTTCCTCTCAAGGTTTCTTCCTTTACCAATTTAAGGGAGTTTTTCCCTGCCACTGCTGCCTGAGTCACATACACATTGTGATCTAAATCTATCTAA
Source organism: Tachysurus fulvidraco (assembly GCF_022655615.1). Classification (NCBI taxonomy): domain Eukaryota; kingdom Metazoa; phylum Chordata; class Actinopteri; order Siluriformes; family Bagridae; genus Tachysurus; species Tachysurus fulvidraco. The sequence goes on from NC_062518.1 coordinate 42,304,649, forward strand.
TATTAATCTTGAATTTTGTATTCTATTAATCTTTAAATAATTCTTATATTAACCTTTTGTTCTATGTTTATGTTCTGCAAAGCTGCTTTGAGACAATGTCAATTGTAAAAAGCGCTATACAAATAAACTTGAATTGAATTGAATTGAATTAGCAGGATTATTGTGTTTTTTTTGCTATTGTGCATTAAAAAAAAGCTTCACTGGATTCAAACATTGGATTAAAATATCTTAAACAGCAAACAAACTAATCATAAGGACAATTTGAGACCCTTTTGACCCTCTTTGGCTCCCAGACTCCCCCTTAGATAAATCTACTGTATTCATTTATCTCCATCTTCATCTCTCTACTCTTTATTGTATGTATGTGCTTCCTAACTTAAATACCTCCTGAAGAATCCTCCGGGGACAGGTTCCAGCACTTTTTAGTTAAACAATTATGTTTTCTCATCAAAGGGTCCAGTGCTGAGAGTAACCTTCATTTCATCTAAATAAATTAGAGTTTAAGCTTTTAGGAGCCGGAGAGTTCAAGCCGAGCGAATATTGCAGAGTGGCCGCTTCACGAAGAGGAATAATGAGATGCAAACGAGAAGGTGAAGACAATTGGAAGTTGCTAATATGTTCAGAAAGGCAAAGATCAGCATCGCCATCAGATGAAGTAAAAGCATTAGTATGGATGAGGAAGAGGAGGAAGAGCAGGGATCAAGGAAACAAAGGATCCAGGTTGGTGAAGTTTAGTCATCGTGACACAACATACTGTACTCAAGCATGTAGTTATCATGAAAATAAAATAGAGGCAAATCAGTAAGATTTACAGGGTTAGTTCAGATTCATAGTGTAGCTGTAGCTTGTAAGCTTTTCATTCATTCATTCATTTTCTACCGCTTAGCCGAACTACTCGGGTCACGAGGAGCCTGTGCCTATCTCAGGCGTCATCGGGCATCGAGGCAGGATACACCCTGGACGGAGTGCCAACCCATCGCAGGGCACACACACACTCTCATTCACACACACACTACGGACAATTTTCCAGAGATGCCAATCAAACTACCATGCATGTCTTTGGACCGGGGGAGGAAACCAGAGTACCCGGAGGAAACCCCCGAGGCACGGGGAGAACATGCAAACTCCACACACACAAGGCGGAGGCGGGAATCGAACCCCCAACCCTGGAGGTGTGAGGCGAACGTGCTAACCACTAAGTCACTAAGCCCCCCCCAGTGTTGAACATCAGGCACAAATTACAAATACGAAATACTGTAAACTCACTGATGACATCTTGAATGGCTGAATGTCTTAGTTGGATTTATTTTCTATAACTGCATCTCTGACAATGATCGTTTCTATAGTAACAGATGGATTACAGCGGACTAACGGGTCGACTATGGTGGGCGTATGTTATTAATATGGTGATAAGATATTGAACTGAAAATGAACATATTTGGAAGGAGTCTTCAGTGTCAGTGCAGAGGCACAGCAGATATCAAGCTGTTCCTTTGTGGGTTTTTTTGGTAACAAAATTGAAATATTGACTTCTACAAGAGAGGCTGGTAAAAGAATGACTGTGTATATAGCATGTTATGTAGCTTGTTTCACAGAACATTGAACGTAACTCTAAATGGATATGAAGTATGACATGTCTTCAATACATAAAAACAAAACTATTTTTATTATTTGTTAGCAAACCGCTGTGTTAAAAGCAGAAGAAAACACGATGGAACAGGAAAACAATCAACCTCGGGGAAATAATAGTGACTCTCCTTGAGTCAGGTGCTTCACACCACCCTGTGATTGATTATTAGACTATAACAGCATGTCCCCAAGTGTTTCATTTGTTACTTATGATTCAGGGATGCCAAGGGTTGATTCCAGCATGCTGGAAGAACTGCTGAAGCCATGCTGAAAAAGTCCACCAGTCCCTGAGGAAGACAGAAGGAACACCCCGTGCTGTGCATAGCCTCTCAGCTGGTGAAGTGGGCAGTTGCTTTGCCATCGACTCGGACGGCACACGGCACAGCTGGGAATCAATCCTAGTCAGAAAACACAGTGTGTTTAGTGTTTTTTTTCACACAGTCTTGCTTGTTTCTTCATTACAAAAGATTTGCTCTCTCTGCGCCTATTTTTTTTTCCTTTTCAAGTCTGACAGATAAATCCTATTATTGTTTATACACAGTGTGTATTCATTAGTCTTTTTATGACACACGGGTACAGAACGTTAAAAATGATCCACGATGGTTAATTTGGCAGTGTTTGATTCAGTGTTTGTTATAGCAATACGTTCACCTGCGGTTTAATCCCTCCTCTCTGTCCCATCCACTCTGCTGCGTATTCCAGAAGCTTTGCTTCGTCGTAATATTGGTCTTTTCTAATGACGTTCCCCTAGAGGGTTTCCGGGAAGCATCTCGACAAAAAGTGATAATTACATGAAATATACATAGAGAATAAAAGGAGTGTGTTTACATAACGCATCCCATAAATATCTGACTGGGAAGACATTGTTCTCCGGCTCCTTTTAAGCCCATCTCCCAGGGACGCCATTTTAATGACATGATGGTTTAAAGAGATGCCTCTCCGCATCGCTCCATATTTAATTAACTTCTCCTTTTCTTTGCTGGAAAAAGGGGGAATAAAGAGACAAACACTCGATAGCACTGAGACAATAACAAATAACCGGGAAGAACAAGTGCGGGGGGAGGATGAGGAAGGGGGGGGGAGGGGGTGTTGGGTGCGAAGGGGACCACAGGGTGAGACCTTGTCATGCTTTTGTGAGCTGTTTACAATGCACAATAAGGAAGAGGATAAGAGAGCGAGAGATAGAGAGTCAGAGAGAGAGAGAGAGAGAGAGAGAGAGAGAGAGAGAGAGAGAGAGAGAGAGAGAGAGAGAGATAGCACATGACAGAAAGAAAGACAGACTCTTTTACAAAGGGAGCTGTGTGAGAACATAGATGTTAAAATTAATATAGGAAATAAAGACAGTGATGGAGAGACCTAAAGACTAATCGGAATAAGAGTGAGTGAGTGAGAGAGAGAGAGAGAGAGAGAGAGAGAGAGAGAGAGAGAGAGAGAGAGAGAGAGTACTGATAAAGTCTTATGAGAAGAGAGTATTCTCATAAGCACACAAGAGAAAAGAGAGAGGTGGATGGGAAGGAGAGAAAGAGAGACGGCGGAAGAGAGGGAGACATGTGGTGTTCCCGCGAGACTGCATTCTGCAGTATTGCCTGCTTCTCCACTATGCAGGAGGGAAAGAGCAAGAGATGACACACTACCATTAGAGAGAGTTAAAGTAACCTGGCACGCCTGCTCTGTCTGAGAAAAACAACAAGAAAATTTAAGAACCTTACTAGTGATTTATTGGAGGAAAAAAAGACAAATAGTGTTGTTGTTGTTTTTGTTTTTTTTTTAATGACAGTTCTCGTTCAGTTTCCGTTGGGTACGAGTGAATTAAAACAAACAAGAAAAATCTTTCTAGTATTACCAATCCAGTATATAATATATAAATTATTAATCACATTTTATATACAGTATACTCGACTCAGAGGCCTTGTGAGAATACAGGATTTTTAATAATATATAGAGAGAATCTCATTCACCGGGACTGTGTGAAGCACATGCTCGGATTGTCATGTGTTATCTGATGTGAGCAATCCTGTTGTGGGCTTCTTGTTTATCCTGTCTGCTGCTCTCCTGCCCTAAGCCTTTTTGATTAACCCGATCTTGTCTTCCATTAAAGTAAGATAACTGCCATTCCATTTGTCTTGTCTTCTTTCTACGTGGTGTTGTAGGAACACCAAAGATTCAACTTATGATTTATTGCTGGCCAACCCGGAAGTTAGTTTAGTGCAGAAAATAATCTCAACAAAAGTTTATGATTTTTATTAGGATAATCTCCACAAACTAACACAACGTATATGAAATTTGAAGATTGAACACAATCAGCAGAAGTAAAAAGCTAGAGGATGTAAATGAATTCCACAACACAGGGTCACATGACTTCATCACCAGCACTAAGCTTCAACTCTTTCACTTTTTTATTTAAAAGCATCTTCCCTTAATGAAAAGCGTGTTATTATTGTGAACACAGTAAAGTTGTAGTTTTTCTGGTTGGAAATGTCCAGGGGAGTATAATGTCCCTGATGTCCTTTAATCACTTTATAACAAACACCTTTTTCAGCATGTAAAAGCTTAAAAAAAAACAATGGCTGTCGTAATAATGATAAATAACTTGATCTTGTATTAATCATTAAGCTTATTTCAAAATTTATCTATTTAACCAAAAATCCATTGACTTCATCACATTATAAATGAAATATGGTACATCTAAATTATATGAAATGTTTAAAATGCTTAATGCTTAAAAAAACTTGATCCTAATTGAAATACTACAAATTTGGATAAGCAAATGTGTTGCAGTATTCTGTGTGATTGAAAAAAACGGTGAAGGTACAAATACTCAATAAAATAAATCCATTCAACCCTAAAATATCCTCCTGAACATGAAACATGTTGTGCACATTCTTTACATTTTACATTTAGTATGGTCAAAATGAAAAGCTTAAGCTCCTGCAGCTCCAGCAGTAATTTTAACTAGCGTTAGCATGCTCTACAGATAAATCCTGTCCTCTGAGGTAACTTTTGTCAAAGTCAGCATTGCACGTCTTAATCATAATATTCTAGATTTTCGAATTCTTGTGAGGAGAAACAGGCAGCTAGCAAATGTAAGTGTATTGATTATTTTGTGTATTGCTAGCCTTTGTTTGTTGTTAAATAGATATGCTAAACATTTGTGCTTATACGTTACCATAGGTCATGATCAAACTGAATTAGCTAGTTAGCTAATGTGCCTAGCCACTAGCTAGCTGGTGTGTTAACAAGCTCAAGCTTATTTGGATAAAGAATAGTCAGCTTAAGATAGCTAGCTAACTGTTATGAATTGAACAGGTCTGGTTGTCTTTAAAATGTAAAGAAATAATAATAATTAAAAAAAGGTGTCCTAAACAGGATTCCCGTCAGGCTTCCTTTTCTATTCAGATCAGTGACGATGTGGCTACAAAGACAGCTGGCTTAAGAACGGGTAAACAACAAAGCTGCTTTTAGAATTCACTTCAGCTCAGTTTAATTAAATTTCATTTGTGCAAGTGCTTTTGAATTCAGGAGTTGTCACAAAGCAGATTTATTGAAATCAGGGTTTAAATCTAGAGTGCTAATGAGCATGCAAAAGGACATTTTTCTTCAGAATGACAAAGAAGAACCTACAAATGGAAACTAATCTCTTTTAGGTGACAGGTTTTAATAATCAGTACATATTAGCTAAGAGGTGAAACCAGACATTTTTAGATGGTTTATAATAATGTTTTCAAATATGCCCATAATTCAATCTTCCTTACTTTTTAAGCTATAATTTGACCTGTTTAAGGTGCCTACAAACAGACTTTTTTTTTTTTTACTTCAGGAAGTCAATGCATTAGAGTGCAACTAATCCAATGCCTCATAATTAGTTGAATCTGTGCTGGGAAATGGCTAAATTACCTGTTTGATTGAGGTCATCTGCCTTTTTCTTTTTCCCCCTCATTAAGTCTACTGTGTTTGAAAATATTTCAGGACTCAATGATGAGTTTACACATTTTGGATGAGATGGAATGAAGAACATAATGAAGCAGCAGTAATAATAACAAGAAAGTGACCAATTAGCATCACAGGCCAGAAAAAAGCTGATTCATCAGTTGAAGTCTAGGTCAATTAATTTCTATGGTTAACTTTCTGAACACACTGCAAAAACAAGGAGATTTTAGAATCCGTTTTTATTCCGGTTTGTCTTCCGGTGATCGTTGTTGCGAAAAGTTCTCAAGAATAATGTTCTTATTCCAGCATTGAGCTAGCTAGTTCTCTAGGCTGTAAGTAGCTGTTGTGACAGCCCCTGTCCTTAAAAGCATGTATATAAAAAATTTCAATCTTACACCAATGTTTATTTACTACTTTCATAAATCCTTCATTAAAGATAAAATGCTAAACAGTTAGCTGATGATATGACCTAGCAAGCTATGTTTGGCTAACAAACACCAATGATGACCAGTGCAATGCTAAATACTGTAAATAGCAGACTAGGACTGGTTAAATAGAGTTTAAACAGTTTCTCAAAATTGTTAACGATTAATACGTCTTTAAAGTATTTCTCTGGCACAAAAGTAAGATATATACTGTAATACGATTGATTATTTGCATTTATAGGGTAGGCAAAGCAATAAACAGAAGCATGATAATGAGGGATACCGAAACCAGAACTTAAGAAGAGGTGTTGATTAGGGAAAACATCTTATTATGTGATATGCTTGGGGCTAATGGGTAATGTAGTTAAGCACTGATGTTTGACGTGAACATGACATGCACAAATCCACTTCTTGGTCCATTCTTAATATGAATAACAGATTGAATGAATGAAATATATAATGAATTGCTATGAATTTTAGCAGCTCAATGAATGCATTGAGTATATCAACAGCCATCTCTACTGAAAACAAGTCTTCTGTGATGATAGACTATATGTGTATATGCCACAGAAACAGGAAAGAGTTGAATAAAATTAGGAAATAGATTTTTGTATATGTGGCCTTATCATTTTGTGGTGTTTTTTTTTTCCAATTATTTAAAGCTTTTGGCAAAGGGTTTGAGTGAAAAAATTTTAATAATTGTGTGTTATTTATCACTTCTTTGAAGTTTAGGCCATCGAGTCAAAGATAAAGATTAAAATTTGTCTTTTCTGTGCACTTGGCTCTCACATTTCATCAGTACTTCCCCTCTGTGCAGATCATTTCCTCGCTCTGTTACTGACTCTACTCACACTGCCAACTCTAATGGGATTTAAAGCACCTTTCACCCCGACAAGTATGAATCGCATTCCATCACTTCCTGCTGGATCTTGTATGGAGCGGGGGAAAAAACACACCTGTTCTAGAGCTTGAGTCAACTGGATATTGTGATAGTGATAGACCGTGAAGCTGGTGCTAGAGGGCGACTCACCCCTCAGGCATCGTAGTTCACCAGCGGAAAGATAATTAGTCGTCCGGGCAGGACCTGGGGGCTTAAAAGTGGTCGGCATCACAGAAGGAGTGCGAGAACAATGTGATCCAGAGGCATTTAAAGTTTGGCAGTGTACAGTGCATTTGCTGCACATTGCATGTGAAACTCAATGTACTTGTTATCTGGTGTATTTGTAGTAATGCGTGGGGGTGGATGTGCTTACCACTGCCAAGTTTCTCTGAAACTCCTCCAGGACCTGAAGGCGATATTCACAGTTCTGGGCTTTTTTCCCTCCAATTATCACCTGAAACTTATTCTTGTGTTTCTTTTTTGTGCCTGCTGAGGACGTTCCACTACACATAAACCTCTGCAGAACTTCTGTGTGGCCTTGCAGAGTTTAGACCCAGGTTTTGATCTGTGCCTGTGGTGATGAGTGTTGGGTTGAAAAAAAACTGAAAGGGCTCTGTCTCAATTCAGCTTTCATGATAGATTTTTTTTATAGTGTTCCAGAAATCCAGAAGTAGATTTGGATCCCTAATGAGCAAACCAGATGTGACAGTGCAAATGGAAAACATTGCTTAAAATGACTCACTCAAAAAGAAGCTCATCCTATGATGTGTCCTAGGATGACCGTACAGTAGGACAGCATTTATCATTACAGCAGGTTCAAGGCACATAATGCGTGCAACCGAATAGAAAATGCTAGTATCTAGCTAACATCTAATACTTAAGAGGTCATACAGTTGGTTCTGCTGGACAAAGTTACTCTCAATTAACCACTTATTGAATGTTATCACAGACAAATAAGGTGCGTGTTCCTAATGCCAAAAATTATATTTTTTTTACCGGTTTTATCAGTATTGGTGTTAGCATTAGCAGTGTTATTTACCTATTGTTGTAATGGCCGGTGAAATAGTTCTTGTTGGTGATGAATTAATACCACATGCAGGGTTCTAATGGTACTCATCCTTGTTTCCAGACCTGCAGAATTTTGATGTTGGAACCAATTTGATTTTGCTGAGTCAAAGCACACTGTGATGTTGTCTTATAAATTTAAAACTGCAGAAAAAAGTGGACCAGGACAGATTCCAGGACAATGGAAAAAGTGCCTTTGGTGATTTAGCCTTGAAGCTGAATAACACTTTCAGTAACTGAATAACAATAACATAAAAAGAATCCATCTACCTCCCTTAAGCTTTTTTTCCCCATTTGGCCCACTAGGGAAACCCATAAGAATCTCTACAGATCCCTGAAAAAAAGTGTTTCCCTATCAGAGAGTGTTTTACTTAGAACCCTTGTGAAATCCTTCTTACTGTGAATGTGTAATGATTATACCGGGAGAACACAACCTATATGGAGGCATTATGAATAGTGTCATATCTTCATATTTTACTAAATTTGTGGTGAGTGGACGCATGTTATGGATTAATGAGTCAATAAATTCACTGACAGTCCTGCTCACATTTTCTCCTTGTCTGTCTCTCTGATCATGATAGAGATCTCATTAGCCTTCAAAAGGATTTTCAGTGACATTCAGGTAAGTCTGTAGGGCATCGCAGCTACCCAAAATTGGCATAGACCATGTATCCAGTCCATGCTTTCTGCCTCCAGCTTTTGATTTGTAGATCTGTTCAGATGCTTCTCTGCAGGCTGACATGGCCCTGTGTGACGGCACGTGCCAGAAAATCCCCCTCAAACCCCTTGTTTTTGGGAAGCGGCGAGACAGGCCACTGTCTCCCATGCACATGCTCAGGCGACAGACATTGCAACGGTCCTGCTCTCGCCTCCGCGAGCACATTTAATTAAATCACAAACACGAGCAGGAGGCCACCACCCGCTTTAATGGAATGGATGAAGTGGGCCAGGATGCCGTTGGCAAACACGAAGAGCTGGATGCCTCTGAATACCCTTGAAGCTTATTAAAAGTGCCTGGCAACGTTAGTCGCTAACTATGTCACTGCCAAACGCGCATTCAGTTTAATGGTTAAACTGGGAGAGATGGACTGTAACATTTCCGATGTGTGCTCAGGCATTCGGCTAACTTCTAACAGACTGTCTGCATCACAGATGTGCAGCGAGCTCTGTAAGGTATCTGATGCCTCTTTACCTGTTTATTTCAAAGAGATACGTTCCATTTAGCTACAACTGGGTTATGAGTAATGACATGTAATCTCTGCAGGGCCAGTATCAATAGATCAGTGCATCAGTAGTTACCAGCAAAGGCAGGGTTTTAATACTAAGATGCTCAATTTCTCTTAACACAATGAGATGCACGTCTGGGTGGCAAATCAGTTTAACCCTCCAATGCACCCTACTGTATATATTATATTTAACATCTTGTGCACCACACGTACAGTAGTCTCTTGTCTACATATACTGAATGTTATTTTGTACCTAAGGTAGACAAATCCATGGTTTATACAGTAAACCTGTGTATATGCAGAATGAAAATAGACACTGGCAAAGAAAGCAAATCCCATATCACAGATAGAGGGGAAACAGCTGGCATTCCCAGATTGTCTTGAGTTTTAGCTGTGTTAGTGCCATCTATAACCACTGGGACTGAGAACAAAGAGGCTAAATGAAGTGATAGACTGTCAGGAAACTGTGTAGCACCCTAGAACATTACATACTATTTATGGAATTCTGGTTTTAATCATATCAGTTTATAGGTTTATGCGTCAAAATTAGGGTGTTAAGTGGTACATAAGAGTACAGAAGCAGTTCAAGTATTGTAAGTAAATTAAACTTGTAATGTCTGAGCGTGTCACATGTAAATAGAGCTTGAAATGAAGAAACAAATTAAATTAACTCCCCTGCAAGATTGAAAATCAAGCGTATCTTGTAAATCACCAGTTATAACGTTAGAAACCCCTGCATGACAGAGAAAACCTGACATCAAATTACATGAAGGACTTTAACAACCAACAAATAAGTGTGCTTAACCTGTTAATGCGCTATTTAGTAAGCTTTTACAACCAAATGTTCGCAACAACCCGATCCCAGGATATCGACTATTTCCATTTAGCCTCACTGATCCTTCCCAGGCTCGCCATTTGACTGTCCTCTGGACCTGGTTCTGCCACCCGGGAGTGACACAGGGACATCCCTGTAGCTCAGTCAGGGACTTATTTGCATAAAGCTAAGTGAGGGACTTTGGCAAGGTTTTTAATGTTTTCCCAAGTGCCTGGTACCCATGAATGGAACACCAAAGTGTTTATGGACCCTAATGCACAGTAAGGTTGGCCAAGTATTTTGTTTATGTAAGACAGCTGAGTGACACAAGTTGAAAGTGGTTTTCGAAATGGAATGGTGCTGGAGCAGTTCACTGAAAGAATATCTCTTTAGCATGATTCTACTATATCATGTTCATAACCAACTATATCCCAAGAATCTGACTGTTTTCACAGAGACTCACTAAAAATTCCAAGGCTTGCTGGTTGACAGTCCTGGGTTAGCCACACTGGAGTGATATAGGAATGTTTTGGACTTGCTGCCCACTAGCTGATGCAAGGACTTTCGGGTATGGTGTCTGAAATTTTCCTTAGTGCTTGGCTCCATTAACACCACAGTGCTCAGTGAGGTTGGCAAACTTTTTGCTATCAACAATTTGCTAAATAACTACTATGTAAAGCAGCTGAGGGACACATGTTGAACGTAGAAACAACATTGCGTAGTGAGTCAAGGGAATTCACCTATAAATTAAGAGGATAAGAAGGAGCTTTCAAATTTTACTTGTTAGGGACCCTAGCCAGCAGCTGCAAATTGCCTGCATGGGGCATTAGTTTAAAAAGACATGTCTCGGGAGAGCTTCCTTGTTATCATAGGTTTGGGCTTAATAATTCAGAGATCACTGTCCATATTCTTATTTGTCCTTGCAGCTTGGTATATTTGTGTTTTATACAATATGTTTCTGTCAGGATCTCCAGCACCCATGACCAACTATGTTTTCCAGAACACACTTGGTTACCCAAGACTACATACCCTAACATCCACAGACTAATTGCAGACAACTGTACACAATCACGACACCCTAAATAAAGACCACATAAATAATTACTAGCTGTGAAGTATTGTTCAATGTGTATCTGCCTGCCTTCTTGTGGACTGTTATCCTAGTTCTGACATAGTTTTCTTATTCCAAGTGATCTGGATTTTACCCTATTGTTGACATTTGCTGATCCTGACCTCTCCTTGTTTATGGGTTATGTATTTGGACACTGTTTTGGATTTGTCTGCCAGTTTCTTCACTAGAACTTCAAACTACACTGGCATGCATTTCAGCAATCCTTACCTGACAGATATAAAATACAATCTGTAAAATCCCAAGCCTGACCAATCTAGAAATACTATCCTTCTGTGTTGCGAGTGGTAGATAGTAAATGTTCTGTACAATATGCTAGTGCATCATCATACCACTTCACTTGGTTATCATAACAAATTGTGCCTTGTGTAAATACAATTGGAGCAAGAACAGAAATTATGCATTTTACATTATATTGGGTATGAGTATATAGTTGAGAAACAATTTTTGCTCCTTTACCTCCTACTCTCAGAAAAGCATGCTATCTATGATGAGTCCTCCCACGTTTTACACATTGCTTTTCAATGACTCCCATAAGGCCAATATTTTATAAGGCCTACTAGCAGAAGGAATTGAATTGTATAGAGTTGAACCGAATTGCATTGTGAGCTATTTTCTCATGGATTATGGAAACATGTGGACATGATATGTGTATATATATATATATATATATATATATATATATATATATATATATACACACACACACACACACACTATATATATATATATATATACGTATATATATATATATATATATATATATATATATATATATATATATATATATATACACACACACACACACACTATATATATATATATATATATATATATATATATATATATATATATATATATATATATATATATATATATATGCAGAATGCAGTTATTATATAAATGCAGTAAATAAATAAAATGCAGATTATGTAAGGCAATCTGATTTACACATACAGATCATGAAGCCACTAGTTATCTTCATACAATTTTAATGTTTTTTTTTTTTAATGTTTTCATCACATGAGAACACAAAAAAGAGGTCTAGCAAATTCAGACCCCGGTTAATATTTGTATATAACATTTTTCCCCCCATTAACACCAGAAGTTGTCACCCTTGTTAAAAGTTTAATTTCCCAAAGTCTTGTGGCTGAAATGACAGTCACTTGTCAACGCCTTTCGAACATGAACATCCATGAAAGTATGGAGTGTTATACAAAAGTGCATTTCAGGTTCGACTAATTCCAAACTGGCATATACCAGAGATCCATGAGAATACTGTACAGATTACCATGTCTCACAGCATGAAAAGAACAATAGCATAGCGAAAGAAATGACTGAGCTCGGCTTACTCGTGGACGAAGGGTAGAAATACTGTTTTTTTTCCATGTTTTTTTTTTTTTGTTTCCTTTTTTTCTCCTGACCAGAACCTCACCATATAATCAAGTGATAGCAGCCAGAACACATCCGAAACAGAGGATACATTTATTCCCCATTGGATGTCTGACAAAAACCAAAAAAAAAAAACAAAGAAAGGACATCTCCAGTCATATCCAGCCGTCAGGTGAGGGGTAAACATTAATAACTGAAATGTACAAGTGTGGAGAGCAGTTTCTCATCCAGAGGGAGGGAGAATGAAGAATTTGTCCCATCTGTGAATCCCTGCCAACCCAAAGATCCTTCAATATTTCTTTTAACACTTTGTCTTTGTTTTTGCATATATCAAGTATCCCTTCTATTGTTTTTTTTTTTCTTTCAGAACATTTGTGATACACAATATACTCCACGTATTTCAGCTGAGGTGTGTAGTTTTTGTAAAAAGTTTTGCTCAGGCCATGCTGGTGATCAGGCATTTCATCCCACGGCTCGAGAGGGTGCATCACAGACAACCGGACGTGTATCAGCCGTTAGAAAATCGTCCACCTGACGACAAATGTCTCTGGCTGAAGATCTGTCCATTCAGAACAGTTTTTAAACAGAGTTTAATACTTTCTTTTTTCCTTGACAAACAATATGTACAATGGCAACCGCAAGAATGAAGAGCTGACGAACAGCAAGACAGAAAGAACAGTATTTACAAACATTCTGGATTAACAATGTAGCAACATCAATTTTTTTTTTAAACTGAAATTTTTGAAATAAAAAAATTTCAGTGCAAAGTCGACCGAAGGAGCACAATGACCGGTAAATTGTAGTCTGGTTGTGGTTGATGATTTTTCTTTAGATTGAGTTGATCTTCCCAGTTAGCTGCTGCTGTGCTGGCTTAGGGTGTGATTCTGCAAAAGAGGAAAAAGAGAAAAGAAGAGATATTTTAATTTTGTAAATTTTATGCTATACGCGTTGCTTCCTTTCACTGCCTCAGATACTAACTGGATAGTTATTTTAGCATCACATACTAGCACATCAGTCTCATCAACATATATCGGGTTATCCTCCTCCAAAAAGCTTTGCTCTTTGTTATTTATTCACCTGAATAATGCTCCTGTATTGTTTTTCTGTTCCTTCCATACAACAGGAATCAGTGTGTGTACGTCACCCATCGTTAATCGAAGGAACAATGCTGAATAAGAAAATGTTTCTGACAGACATATTTGGCGTTTCCATTATCTAAATCCAATTAGTTGAGAATGGAGCTGAATTTGCATGCAGATCGATAGAGCTAGGCCCTGTGCGGCAGCAGGTATGGTAGAAAGAACTGAAACATAGCAGGTGACGTGCTAGAGCTGTCAAACCCCCTCAAATGCAGACGTCTCAATCCGAACGCAAACGCCCAGGGATCGATGGCTGTGGCCATGACAACCAGCCAGGAGCTGTGTCTTACTCGTACAAACAGAATGAGGTGAATAACATCATAATTTCTTGGGTTTTGTTTTCTGACAATGGCACATAAATGCCAGCTGATGATCACTGTTAATTAATACGTTCAATCTGAGTCGAATCCTTGCATGCTTTCACTGAACCAGGATGCTCAGTGGTGTTGAAAAAAAAACTGTATTAAATACAGACACTATGGTACTTAATCCAGGCAGTGACAATAATGTGGAGTCTAAATGGTCCAGAGTGGAAAAACAGTGGACTCTGAAAATGAAAAATCGATGTGAAATGAACAGTAAAGGCTGGGTCATTTGTTACCTCCAAATGATTAGGCTCTTACTGTTCATTTCTTATTGATTTTTCTTCCCTTCCTGTCTTCTCTTTGGTATCAGATTTTAATATGCACAACTGAAGTAAAATTTTAATTTGAATTGAAAAACAAAACAAAACAAAACAAAAAAAAAAAACAATTCAAAACAAAAATACCTTTAGATTTATCAGCAGAGGTAACTGCATGCAAATTATGTGTTTTGTTTACCCTCGGATCTATTCGGAATTATTGAGGCATGAAATCAAATAGTTGGGGAAAATCAAAAGCGGCACAACACAAGGAAACACATTAAGTGTATACACAAAGACACACAAATAGCAAAAAAAAAAAAAAATCCAGATACACCTGTGTACACTAACAAAAGCACATGCACACAAAGGAGATATGGGCAGTGGCGAGGGAGCGGTGCAACACGAAGGGAGCTTCTGTGACGGGAAGTGTGGACCGGGGGGGCAGTGCAACTGGTGTCCCTGGTGGGCTGAATCCAGGTCATCTTTTGAAGTGACTGCTAATCCCTTTAATGCAAACTACATGCCCCACTTGCTGTGCTCGCTCTAAAATGCGACCTTGGATGCCTCGAACTGGCACGGATTAAGTACACCTGTCACTAGGTAGCCTTATTAGTACCAAACAAAATGCAGAAAAAACAATATTGAAGACTAAACCTCAGAGCAATATGTGACTTTGTTTCTTTGATGTAATAAGATCGATGTACAATAATGGCTCTGTTGGTTAAAATTGTTCGAACATTGTTGCTAGGCAACATCAACTAGTACAGCTGATTTACCTCAGATATGTTGGAAAATTAACAAGAAAAGACTTTATGAGTCTTCAAAGATACTAACACACTCATTTTTGCATACATGCTAGCTAGCATACAGCTAGCTTGTTAATACATATCATCAGGGATGGGGGACTCGAGTCATATGACTTGACTCGAGTCAGACTTAAGTCGCAAATTTGAGACTTGAGACTTGCTTGACAAATATTAAAAAAAAGACTCGACTTGACTTTGACTTGACATTCATGACTTGAGACTTACTTGTGAATTGCACATGTGCGACTTACTCCCACGTCTGCATAGCATAGCATACAGCTAGGCCGATAAGATGTTTATTCAGACATTTAAGTGACATATAAGTGAAACAAGACATAAAACAATGCTACATTAACACTTCCTTTCTCTCATATGTTTTTACATGACTCTAATTACTTTATACTTGTAAATTAAAATTACACAGTAAATGTTAATTATAACAATATGCACATGTGAGAGCACTGTTGCAGCTATAAAATTACATACGCAGAGCAGAGAAGGTACAATTAGGCCTTTTATATAGACAATTTTATATATAGAATTTATATATAGACTCAAAAAGTGGAAACCCAACAAATTAATGTAGAATATCAAGATTTTCCTCAGATTTGTTGCTAAGTTACAAAGAAAATACTTCATACTTATGAAATTACACTGACGTACACTCACTCGCCCACTAACTTCTTTCTAACTACTTTTTACACTCTCGATTCATGAGAACAAGGTTGTTACTGTATGCAACATGTACCACAAAGAGGAGCTACAAATTAGCTACCTAGCATTAATCTGTCGTGTTTATATAGACAATTTAAAGATATGAAAACAATATAGAAATTTAACATTTACCTCAGATTTGTTGTTAAATTGCTAATAAAGTGCATTTTTAGTTTAAATTGTGATTGAACATATCTTATAAAACACAGACTGCTAACTGAATATTCATGGTTTCTGTTGGGTTATAATGAGATGAATGGATGAGACAATTTAGTTGTTTATAAATCTATAAATACAAGGTTTAAAAGAATTGCTCTGTCTATTCTTGCAAAAAAAAAATGGAAGACTGATTTAAGTAGAAATAAGTGAAGTACATAAAACCTAATGTGGCTTTCACCTTCATGGTCTCTTCAGCTTCATGCTGCCAAGCACAATCCTGGTTTATTCACCTTCATCCCTAAATCCACCTCACACTTCCATTTTCCCCTGCTGACATAAAAAAAGCGTCTGTTCTGGACGCAATGATGCCGGGACAGGCAGGGTAATAAGAAGTTTTGATGCCAGGGGCAGGGGTAAGGGGGAAAACAGTCAGTGTGTGAACGTGGCAGTGTTCAAACTCTCACTTTAATTCCACTCTGAGTGACTGAGACAGACATTTACCGACAGAGGCAGTAAGAAACCAAAGGAGGAGGGAAGAGAGTTTCTCCTGAGACCACATGTACCCCCCCACCCCAAACCTCCTCCTTCACCTCCTCCCCTGATGGAAGAAGGAAGGAGCAGAGCTGCAGCTTCCTTAATGAATGCGGTCCATTACCCATCAGCCCTGCTTGTCGGCAGCTCCCCTGCCTCAGCGGCCTGGGGCTTCAAATGGCAGGATATTGACACGCGGCACCGCAAAGTGACTGAGCGAGTGTGTGCCGAGGTGTTTGTGGCGTGTGGGGGGTGGGGGTTTGAGGTTGAGGGAAAGAACGTGTGTGTGTGTGTGTGTGTGTGTGTGTGTGTGAGAGAGAGAGAGAGAGAGAGAGAGAGAGAGAGAGAGAGAGAGAGAGATCGAAAGGGGAGGGACAAAGAGAGAGAAGAGTGTGTGTGTAGGTGTGTGAGTGTCTGCCTGCATTTTTGTGTACAGGCATTTGTTGCTGTGTGTGTGTGTGTGTGTGTGTGTGTGTGTGTGTGTGTGTGTGTGTGTGTGTGTGTGTGTGTGAAGTGCATGCCAAGACCCCAAAGGGATGCGGCTCCTTGGATATAATGTAGGGCTTGCAACAGCTATTAAAGGGGAAAATAAAGCCTCATGGGGGAGCAGTGGTCTACCTCTTCCTTTAAACATGTGACAAGCTCTCTCTCTCTCGCTCTCTTTCTCTCTCTCACTCTTCAGGCATTCTCAAGGACAGTGTTAAACGACTTCACTGGCAGCCATGCAGGCTAGAGAGAAGGGGAAAAAAAGAAAACAGAGGAAGAAAGACAAAAGGGAAAAGACAAAGCCTGCCTCTGCGTCTGAAGCTACCCCGTGTGCTTTGGCTAGATCGAACGACAGCACCGGTCTCGCTCCGAGCATCTCAATTATTATCTGTATTAAAAATCTAAATACCGGAGTGTGTGTTGCGCTCATTCCGTCAGCTGTTCTCATAATGAATATATGGCGAGTGTGTAAACATGGCGGATTCAATTCAGAAGAGCATATTATTACACCCACTCCAAATTACTATCTACAGAGACACGGCATGGCCTAGAGACAGAAACAAATCAATACCGCAGCGAGAAACCTAACACAATGAAGGCAGCACGGTCCTTGCATATGCATTCGCACCTACACAATCGCTGATAATTCACAATGCAGTTTCCAAAGGCAACTCATTTTATATTAAACAATAATCTCATATTTACATGTTATATTAAAAGACCCACAATTTCATATGTACATCTGTGTGTGTGAAATGCAAATAATCACACAATGACTGAATTATGGCAGGATATAACAGATGTTCTCCATCACTCCATTCGCAATCATGGATTATCTCAAGCCTTTATCCATTACCACGTACTTCCTCACTGTGTTCTTCATCACCATGTTCTTCTTCTTCATGTTCCCTTCACTGTAGTCTTTCACCACAATTTCTCCGGAACCATGTTCTCCCTCACCATATTCTGTCGTTCTCACTCACTGTGTTCTCCAACATTATGTTCTCCTTCACCACATTCTCCCACACTATGTTCTTCTTCGCCATGCTCTCCCTCACCATGTTCTTCCTCACTATGTTTCTTTTTACTATGCTCTCCCTAACCATGTTTCCATTTTCTTCTTCATCATGTTCTTCTTCACCACATTCTCCCTCACCATGTCCTCATGTTCTCCCTGACCATGTTCTCCATCACTACTATGATTAAAGCATGATATCTGGCTTTCAGTGTCTTCTTTATATAAGCTAATAAGTGATATAAGTTCTCTAAAGTTCACATCCAGTTTTTTATCTGACTCTGGTAAACTCCAGCATTCAAAACTCCACAAAAACTCTACTACTTTACTCATCTATTTCTTTTCCTCCAAGATTTCTCAGTCACTGGGTTCTTTTCACACCATTGCATCATTTTATTCAAGTGTGTTGATGTGGTTGGCTTTTGGGGGTCATGGCTGGAGGTTTGGGTGAAGAAAAAAACTGCAAAACTGCAAAAGTCAATCAACAGTTCACTTAGGGCCAAAGCAAACAGGTGCAATTTGTTGGGAAGTGAGTTGAGAAAGAGACAAAGATAGAGAGAGAAAGAGAGAGTAAAGAAAAAGAGTACATGGCTGGGAAGCTGCTGTTGATTTATTAAGAGATCGTTGGTTTTGGCGGCTCCCATTTCTCTGGTGTTTATCGATACGGTTGGGCGATGGATCGGCCGGCTGGGTTTATAGGACATGGCGAGAGGTGAATGTTTTGCTTCTTAGCCACTTGGGAGATGACTAAAATGAGCTCCAGGCTATCTTTAATGTTTTTGTTCTTCAAAAACTGTTGAGAACTGTTCCGACACAGAATAAAATTCACAGAACTTCAACTAATTCTGACTTATGTATTGTTTTAAAAAAAATCTATCTGGCGTAGACAACAACAATGTTGTACTAGAGGATGTTGTAATTGGTAATAGTTAGCCTTGCCAATAAACATAACACTTGCTCACTCATGGTTCCAGGTACTTTTGTTTTTTTCCATATGGGCAGATATCACAATACAGAGGCTCCCAAAAGTTGAGATTTCTACACATATTCCAATTTAGGAATTTCAAGCACAGAGATATTGCAGTGCCTCCGGAGTGAAGAGAATTAAGGGCCTTGCTCAGGGGCCCAACAGTGGCAGTTTGGTGGTACAGGGGTTTGAACCCCAAGTTTCTGATCAACAACCCAGAGCCTTAACCTCTTGAGCCAACACTGCCCTGAAAATAAAAATCAGATGGTTCTTTGTGCAATAAGACATTTGTAATTACATCTTTGGCATTTATACAGAGCAGCATACATTTATCACATTTACAGCTGAGCAATTGAGGGTTAAGGGCCTTGCTCAGAGGCCTAGGAGTAGCAGAATTGTGTACTTGGCATTTGAACTCCCAACCATTTAATCGTTAGTCCAACACCTTAACCACTGAGCTACCACTTTCCTTATTAAAATTCAAAGTAGCTACATTTTTCTTTAATTGCTAAAAACTAGGAATTGTTGACAAATTGCTGAGGTATACCTTAAGAGGATAAAATACTCCAGGACATGCTGCTATGGATATAATCAACTTACTTTATTTTCCGTATATAATTGATAACTGAGAAACAAATCAATGTTAAATAGTAATACGTAGAATTATATACTGTGTATAATTTCAGTTGACTCTGATATTTCTGATTATTTATCGCTGATTATTTTCCAATAACAGCGTGCCATGTAGTGTTTATTTCCTTACTTAGTAAACCTAACTATTTTTTTATCTACTGTATAATAATTCTAAAACAGACATAAAATGTAACTAATGAAATAGTGTCTGATATATTGTGTATCTGTCACTGACATGATTCAATCCGTTACATATCGGTGAGACAATGTTTAATAAAAATGATATCCCATCACTTTCCATTAGGAGGTGAAACAACACATGTTTGTTAAGGTTTCTATTAGTATGCGTTCCTGATCAACCCTCCAAACCACATGCAGCGATTCACCAGTGCTCTCTTGTCTCCACTATGCAGCATGTCCAGGGCTAAAGCAGTCATTCTGATCCATGTGCAGTTCCCCTTAAGGCTTTTAGAGGGCTTTCTTGTGTAGTCTGAACCTCAGAAATGGCCAGAGAGAAAAGCCTCTTAGCACACTGCCTCATGGGGCTCTGAGAAAAGGAAACGGAGGCAGGAGACGACGGCTGAGAGATCGGGAAGAACAGCATTTGGACAAAGAGACTGGAGAACAGAACACAGCTCACCGTTCAGAGCGCTCGTGTTAGCTATGGGCAAAGTAAAACCCGCCAGCACAAGGACCATGAGTATACTAAAGTACTGCGTCTAAAAATCCCAGAGAGAGTGCCACACCGCTAGCCCACAGTCTTTGTTTTTCCGGACTTTTCTGATGTTAGATATAATATGAGCTGGACTAAAAATCCATGAACATGACATCGCCCACAATTTCCTATTGTCAGGGAGTCCCAGGAGGACTTTCGCTTGTCTGTGCGCAAGTTTGGAGCCTCAGTGCCATCTGTAAGAGTGCTGGAGTTAAAGTAACTCTCAAACTTACTCCAGCTCAATACTTTTAATTAAGACATAATGATGCCAGCCTTAAACTAACGGCAAGCAGACGATGTCTCATCAACAGTCCAGAAGGGAAGACTGTACTAAAACGCTTTTATTAGGACCACATTGATATAAAAATAAAGAAGTGTATAACATGGTTCGTGGTCAGGTTCCTTATGATCTATCTATCTATCTATTTATCTATCTGAATCCCTGATTCCTTTCTGAGTAAACGCATCTTTGTCAGATTCTTCAGCACCCACTTCATCCGATCCCAGGAACACTGCGTGTGAGCCAAGAATACACCCTGATTCGGACACCGCCCCATCACAGGACACCACACAGACACACGTTCACACACTTAGGGGTAATTTATAATCTGAAACCTGTCACACAGCATGTTTTTGAGAGCTGGAAAGAAACCGGAGAACCAAGAGGAAACCAACAGGAAATGCAGGAAGAATGTGCTGATAGACTGAAAAATTACAGAACTGAAACAAATGCCATGATCATCAATCAATATGTTGACAGAAATTTCCCCTTCACTGTAGATTGACTTTAAAATCAGAGCAAAATTACTCAGTTAGAGTTTTGGTACTAAGTGCCATGTGGTGTTTGAGAACATCAACCTCCTCATCAATACACAATTGTCAGACTGTATCTGACTGTAGAAGGGACATTATTCATAATAACACTATTCCGATGTTTATAACAGTTCAACAGTTTCTAGTGTCACATCGATGTTAGTCTAATATTAATCTTAAACTTTCGTATAAAATTTACCTTTATATAATGTTAAAATTCTGTAATATATCTAATGTTATGTAAAGCTGCTTTGAGAAGATGCCCATTGTTAAAACACTATACAAATAAATTTGAACTGAATTGAATTAAGGTTGAGACTTTCAGAAAGGTTGAATATATGTTGTATATGTTGAACATTTCAGGGAATTTTTGTTTAACAGTGAACATAAGTAATAGTTTCAGTGTCTGAGCCTCCACTGTGTTAATCAGCTGAACTAAACAGATTTCTTCTCCACACTGGACACAGTCCAGTTTTTTCTAATGCCTTGCTCTGGTTCCAATAAAAGCAGAAATATATGAATAAATCTATAACAACAACTCGAAGTGGGCACTCTCTATAATAATAAACATATCTCAGGCCAAATGCCGATTTGACCCCGTCCCCTGACCGTGGCAGGCTCAATCTCCTTGGAAACCAATTATCTTGTGAATTTAATGCTAGAAAGAGAGAGAGAGAGATAGATAGAGGCTATTGGGCTAGAGGCTTTTGGGCTATTTTAATTTATTTTCGATTTTATGTGTTTATATGTCGAATGTTTTTTTCTGTCACAGTGGGGACAAAATGTCTCCTCAAGGATAGAAATATCTGTGAGGTTTGAAAGCCTGGTGACATTTAGCTGGTCCAGGTAATAAATAATAATGCTTATATTTTAATAAAACTAAATATAGCATAAAATAAAAGCCAAAGTATTTTCTTTTGGTTAGCATTATTTAGCTGCATCAATACTTGCAATGACACAAGTTTGTCATACGTCTAAAGTTATAGGATGTAGGATAAACGTGTGTGTTATAGTACATTAAAATGTAAAGTATTTTATATTGCATAAATTTCTCTAAATGTATTTTTTTAAAATAAATAAATAAATAAATAAATAAATAAATAAATAAATACATTTTCAGATCTCGGGTCCATATTAATTTCAAACTAAGTTCAAATTAGGAATTTCATTTTTTCTGTAATTTAATGCTGATGTCTAAATTTTTCTCTACAGTTCCAGTTGTGATATTTTTTGTTCTGAAGCTGTTCCTTGCCATGCCTCCACACCAGATCTATCCTTACCCCCAATTCTGGAGCACCATCTTCTAACGTCTCCCTTGTGCTTCTGAACAGTTTAGTGTATGATCCTATAGAGGGAGCTACTGTATATGCACGCGGAAGCACTGAAACGTCTGCGCGACGACACTGGGAGAGGTTTGAAGTATGACTGCAGCGGCAAACAGCCATCGTTTAACAGCTTTGTTGCTCCAAATGACACTCATTACCCTGTCGAAGGAGTGCAAGCAAACGCTCCAGCAAACTCGCAGTGCAGCCGTCCCGCTGTTTGACAGAGGAAGCAAAACAACTGCACAACTGCTGTGTTATTATGGGGCCTCATTAAGGGAGAAAGATAGGGGAGGTATAGCAAGAGAGAGAGAGAGGGAGAAAAGAGAGAGAGAGAGAGAGAGAGAGAGAGAGAGAGAGAGAACAAGCAGGAAAGATCAGGACTAAGATGCCATCACAGAGAAATATCCAAGCGACATAAAGTTCTCATATAGGCATAATCAGGATCTGACACATGTTAAAGAAAGTAATAATAAAACACCACACATAATCAAAGAATACGCAACCACAAGGGACACACAAGAGCCGGAGCCTTGGCCTGACGATCAAAAAACGCAGCACGCAATCATAAAAACGGTTCACACACGAATGATCCAGACTCATTGGGACATAATACCGATGAGATTAAAAAAAAAGCAAAAGGAATTTTAATTGAATTTAGCAAAGCTATTTTAAAGCACTTTTTTCTAAGAGACGGAGGCATGAAACCACAGAAAGTTCAGCGGTGACATCGAAAAAGTGCACTTTTCGTTAAAAATGTGAGCGTAACTGATGGAGAAAGGCAAAAACCCAGAGACATGCTGCATAAAGAAGAAACATGGAGGAAGAATCGTGATGTTATCACACCCTGAGGTGAGACAAGAGAGAAATCGCTACACGGAGATGAATCGCTTTTCGGTAAAATATCTGACATGATTAAAACTCGTATTACATTTTTTTTTTTGATATCACAAGATTCATGAGACAAAAATAAATGAGATGACTTTTAGAGAGCCAAGGTGATGTGAACGTCTTTAACCCATACACATACACTCTCTCTCTATATATATATGTGCGTGTGTGTGTACAAACCCTAAAAAAATGAAGGCTAGGACTTAAGAGCCCAATTAAATGCTTTCTTTAGGGAGTGATGGTGGGAGGGAGGGTGGTCTTCCCGGGCCGTGAGCCCTGGGCTACATCCTCTAATTAGACAGAGGCAGGGAGGATCTCTGCCTGTCACTGGAAGGGGAGATGAAGTCCGCAGGGCTCCGAAACACACTCACGTCCCGCCACAACACAACACACTCCTGCTGTAAAAGAATGTGCATTAGCTACTTTACTGCAACATTATATCAAAAAAATATCTGCTGAGAAGTTTCCAAAACCTCTAATGAAGAGTATCTCGAAACTAAAACTGGGTTCACAGTAGAAATAATATTTTTGGCCTGATTTTTTTTTTGCTGACAAAAAATTTAACATCGTGAAAAAAACATTTGGTCAGGAGATGAAACCTGTGCTAGTTTGTTTGTTGGTTTGTTTGTTTGTTTTTTTTGTTACCAACTCACCAGTGACCAAAGATGATCAAAAACATGACCGCTGCTACAACGCTGGGCTAAACTCCACCTTTAGGATGACGGAAAAAGATTACATAAACCTCAGTAGACAGCTCCAAATAAGGTCATGACAAATGTAAACAAAACATGCTGATGAACTGAAAAAAATATCCTTATTACCTAAACCTCACTATGTGTTTATGGGAGCATTATTCAAACTGCTTGAAATCGTTTAAATGAGAATGTAGATATTTTCTTTAATTGGAGGTCCAGCATTCATCATAAAGTCTGATATAGAGAGCATATTATCACACTGTATAGATAATATAGATGGATTTCATCCAAGATATTTATTAGGATCATGACATACATTAAATTACATGACATACAGTCTTAAAGAAATGCTAAAATAGCAGTCTAGTAATGCTATATTACATTCCATTTACATTTACGCGTATGTCATTTCGTAGATGTCCTTATACAGAGTGACTTTCATTCATCTCTTTTAATTTTTTTTTTTTACCAACTGAGGTGTTGAGGATTAAGGGATTTGCTCATGGGCCCAACAGTAGCAACTTGGCACCCTTCCATATTATTGATTCAAATTTTGTGAAACATTTATGGTCAAATTTTTTCATTTTTTTTTAAACTACACATGTAACATTTCAGCATTAAAGCCTGATTAAGAGAAACATGGAACTGACAAATTTCACGAAAAGAAAAGGAAACAATCACTGAATTGTTCGATTTCTGATTCACTTCATTGCATTAATGTGATGTAAATATATATATATAGAAAGTAGACAGCCAGAATCCGATCCAAAAAACTGAATTGATTAGACTTACGTATGTTTTGCTAGGGCTCCTCACTATCAATCAACGTAATCAACTTGTGAAGAACTTACACTTAACTATCGAGCTTTTAGACATCTTTAAGCAGCCTGACTGCTGAGTTTTAAAAAAAAGTGAGTCAAAACAAATGAAGAAAGTAGACTAAATATAAACATTTATACATTGTTATGGTTATATTTGTTTTCGGGAAAGTAGAGGTATCAAAGTAAAGAATATTATTATCAGTCCAAACCAGTCACTTTTAGTCAGAGCAACATTAGACATTCGAAGGGCAACAATTATTGATGCTTCAGTTCATTTATTTTGTGTGCACAAAACACCAAAATTAACCTAATCAACAAGCAACCACACATTGAGCTTCCCTGGGGCTTTAAATGTTCTTATTTGATTGATTAATCAACTGATTTAAATGCTTTAACAACATCCTAACTTAACGCAGTCATTCCAATAACGACAGAAACTGATTTGAATAAAATTGAGAACGGCTCAGATGGGCCGTGAATTAATCACAATTATTTCCGTATAAATCTGAGAGAATTTAACAAAACCTCGGAGGGTAAATCTGATTACTAACACGAGCTGTTCTTCCCGAATCACGATGCTGCGTGTTCTTTCTAAATCCTAATGTTTGTGAAATCAGCAATGCCTGAGGCACTTGAAATATTTACTGTTAATTTGCCATTCCTTTAAGAAAGTTTAGGAAAAGTTTACAGGAAACAGCGCAGAAGTGTCAGAGATCAAAAATGGTGATAGATTTCTCTGCTGAGCGGGAAGCCGAGCGCTGCTGTTTGTTTGGATTGAACTTCCCAAAGCGCGCAGGACAAGAAGGAAGCGAGAGAACAAGAGAGAGCTCGGAGGCTTCAGGGAGTTTTTGTCACGTCTCCCTCTAGACGACTTGTTTGCATACACACATCAGACCCGGCATTACGCGGGGAACAAAGACACGAGTCTTTGTGGACGCACGCGCATCACACACACGTGTACGCATGCAAACACACAATTCTCACCGGAGTAAAGACTTTGTGAAAGTGTCTAATTCCAATCTACCTGAAGAAGTGGAACATCACTCTGGCGTTACACTGAATCTCAGCTCTCCAAACATCTCTATAGTGTGCTTTAGAATATTTATAATGAAGAAATAGTTACAGACAAGTTCTATATAACAATATAACACTTTGCCTGGATTTTGCCAGGATTTTTTGATTTTGGAATTGCAGAAATGTTTTCAAAAAGCAAGCAAAGTCAAGCAAACCATCGTGAGAAGCTCGCATTTTTTCCTTTTTATTTTGTCGTGTGACATCTTCACAACGTGCATTTAGCCACAACCTTCTTCAATTCATGTGCATGAGACATGAGTACAGCTGCATTTACAATCCTGGGCCTGTATTCATTAAGATTCTCAGAATGATCTCGGAAAGCTCCTAATTTAGCGTCAAAATTTGTCCAATATAAACCCACAGAGAAACTTAATGATTTCCCGGGTTTATAACACAGCAATACTTCATAACAAGTGCTTAAATCTAAATCTGTGATTTGTCTCAGATTCTGGTCCAGAAAATCCCTGAACGCTTTCCGACCAATCAGAATCAAGCTTTCATCTGTGTAGTGTTATAACAATAAATAATAATGCTCAAACACTAGTATATTTCTATATACTAGTCTTTTTCATTTAATTTGATTCTACAAGGTCCGTTCCCTTTCTCGGGCCCCGCGTGAATCCCTTGAGTAGCAGCCCGCTGAGTCTGGTTCTTCTAGAGATCACATCTCAGGGAGTTTTTCTTACCAGTCCTTTATAAGTGGTCTAACTTTTCATCAGGATTTCTGTAAAGCTGTATCTGTGTGAAGCTTTCCGATAAAGCGTGAAAGTGTTTTTTGTTTAAAACTCTGTACAAACCACAGTGAGTACTAAGCAAGGAAGTGAAAGTGGCAGGGGAGTCTCTTTAAAACAGGAGCTGTAATTAAGGTGAGGGTCCTGCAGACACCCTGCTGCTGGGACTCAAAAAGCCAACAAGTCTTTCTTCGCTCTTTCCTTCACTCACCATCTGAGCAGCCCTTCCCCCACCGCAACAAGTGGATGCTCTAATGAGGCGTGAAGTCAGCGTATTACGAGTAGTGTTTAAGAAACAGAAGGCGAGAAGAGTAACGTCACTCGTTAGATGTTCGATAATGCATCCTGGCCCATTCTCAGTGCCAGTTTGTGGATGACAGAAAAAAAATAAAAAAATCTAATTTTAGATAGTTTGTGCTCAGAAGCGGGCATGTTTTTAGAGCAGAACCAGCAGGGCCGAGTTATTTCCCTCACGTCAGTATTATATGAGTGCTACAAATCACAAATATGAAGTGTGTTACAGCAGAGGGAATGGGCTGTTAAGATAAGGCTATGTGTCCACTTGCAAATATTGTCAGCACATACTGCCATCTCTGCTGCTGGGCCTTTATATGACATTTTTATGGGCTAGGGTCTTAAGGAAAGCTGTGAGACAATATTAAACTGCATCAAAGTATGAGATAAACAAGATACTTAATTACTGATAGCCATGTATTATTTAACATCGGTGTTGCATCAAAACACACCATGATGCCACAATTACCTACAGAAACAGGTACGGCTGTTTTATTTAATAATCGGGCATGTATGTCTTAACTTAACTTAATCGCGAGTCTTCAAACATACCTAATAAGCAATAGAATTTTTTTTTAGCATAATTATTTTTGAACTAATAAATAAATAAATAGATAATCAAAAAAATGAATGAATTACTTTTATTTAAAAAAATTATTTATTTATGTATTTATTTATATTAAATCGATTAATTATTTTTTTAAAAATATTTATTTATGTGTTTATTTATCTAATTGTTTATTTGTTTTCATAGCCCTTAGGGAGAGTTGTGGGCGGGGGATTTGTTGCTTTATTGATTGGTTTAGTTCTTGTTTCTGCAAAAAAATTAATAAAAAAGAAGAGAATTCAGAAATAAACGAGTCTTCTTTTATCTAATTGACCTCATGTAATACAGAATATGCACACATTTGTCTAAACTTCCTAAACATTTCAAAAACCCCACAGTACAGATTTCTACATTATTATACCACACGTAATCCTGATTTACGGGAACCTTTTCTATGCAATTAATATAAAGTTTAATGAGATCTAAATTATATATTCTTGCCTAAAATTGCATTGAGTCCTGATTAAATTTAGACTTGATTTTAAGATTCTTTGCTTGTGTAGAAAGCAGAACTGAAGTATCTTTGATTCTGTGATTTCATAATCTGTCTGCAATTAAAACATACAACAACATACAAAGCCGCATTCGCTGTGTCGGTTACACTTCTTGCTCGTAAGGCTCAGACACAGGGATTGGAAAATGTATCTAAATCTTCAAATATAATCGTATGCATGATTTTATTGGTATAACAGTGATTTGCGAATTCGATATAATGAAGCTGACTGCTGAGCTCAGACAGGGGAAAATGGGAGAGAGAAAGAACGCTAGAGAGAAGTCTAGAAGAAAAAAGAGAACAGAGCCGGTGAAAATTGTTACTCCGGAGATGTTTTGCTTCTCAGTGAAACAGCCAAAGACGACTAAAACCGTCATAAAAAAAGCAAAAAAAAACATTGTGTGGTTAACGCAGATAATAACACACACACTATCGCCTGAACCTTCATTCTTTGCAGAATAACAACATTTTGGGCCCATTAAATGAGCAGAGTGCGGTTTGAAGTGGAGCGAATGAGCGGGGTTCCAGCCAGTCAGAGACCACCATCTCCCCTGCCGGATCTCACACAGGCCCGAGAGTCAGTCAATCACAGTGTATGTGTGTGTGTTCCTAGGAGGCCTGATTAGGCCTCGGCTTTCCAATCATGCTCCTAGACAGGCCAGTGGAAATTGGCCGACTCCTGGCAGGGAGCTACCTGTCACAGCTCATCGTCTCCTGCAATGAGCTCTCCTGCAAATGAATAAAATATCATTCCCCCAGCACTCTCTCTCTTTCCATCCCTCTCTCCATCTCTGTCTCTCTCTATTCCTCCTTATGTCTTGAGCTCAATGGGATCCTGACCCTTGACCTTGCTAGCTGGAGAAAGCAACGATAAGGAGATGTTGCAGGGGTAGATAGTAGAAAAAGAGAGAGTCTTGAACTAGCTGAAAGCAGCCCAGGCCTCTGACAGTCTGATCTACCATTCAGCTGGAGATACTGACATGTCCGTGGCATGTCTGACAAGATGCGATAGCGATGCTTGATGCTCACAGTAGACAACTGCTTACTTCAACTGCAACGAAATCATATATAATATGCCAGGTGCCATATGACTCAGTACACCAGCAGTAAAAACAGTGACTAATTAACGCATCCTAAAAGGGTTAATACACTTTTAATACACTAATACACTTAATACACAAACTAAAATGGAACTAATTGAACTAGCTGGTTAATTATTCCACACCCAAAAAAACCCCCACTGTACTACGTATTAAAGTGTTTATTTATTTCTTGACTTTTATTTGTACTGAAGCTTCAGACATTTGCTATATTGCAGTAATTTTATATATATGTATATATGTATATATGTATATATATATATATATATATATATATATATATATATATATATATATATATATATATATTAAGGGCAACATGCTTTGTGTTATACAAAATGGTATGCTTTTTGCCCTATGGCATTTATAGCATACCCATAACTAGTCAAACTCTAGACATTAGGATACTGTAGATTTCCAGCTCAGTGTGGCTTAACATTCCGATAGTATGTATTTTTATTTTCCTAAAACATGTATCATATTTAGAAATCTTCTATCAAATATAGAGGTCTCACGGTAAGCTTTATACTGGTGCCTAAAATACAAATGGCAACATGATAACTAAAAAGTCATGCGGTTTTGTGGAATATAGACCATAGTCGAAACATGCGTATGGATGTGTGTGTAATGTGTAATGTGTGTGTGTGTGTGTGTGTGTGAGATGCATCCACCCATGGGGCACAATCTGGGAACAATTTTCAGGTGAAATATAATAGCAGCATTTCCCCGAGCGCAATGTGCTGCTTCTTTCATAACCTTCCCTGATCCAGAACAAAGATCCAGAGGTCTTTCATGTCTGCTCTTGTCTCGACAAAAAGCCTGTAAAACAACTAAAGCATGCGTGAAACTCCACCAAGGGGAGACGCGCATCCATCCTATTCCGAACATCGGAAAAACAAAATGGGGAGGAAAAAAAAAGTATTGAGAAACATCCCCCAGGTTAAAGAACGGTTGTTTACAGCTAATCGTAACATTTGTCTTGTGGAAAATGGAGAAGGAAAAACAGGATTAGCTACAAGATGCTCAAACTGTGGTTTCTTTATTCACCATCTCCATGACTGTGGGCCATGTCAGTATGTCAGGTTTGTTTTATTTTAACCCCGTGGGCTTATGGTGAGTTTATACATAATGATTGTGCTCATTTTTATAAATTCCATTCAATAAAAAACATCCAGAAAGCGACAGTTCTGTGGACAGAATCTCAGACAACATGGACAACATGTCAAAGCTTGTGGAGGACGAGCAGAACGCCACATTGGATTGGAACATTTTGACAGTTGAATAGTGGAAATGAAATGAATCTTGATTTCTGCTGAGTCACATCACACTGATGGTAAGGTGGTAAGGTCAGAATTTAGTCACATCAGCTAACTATATGCTTCCCTCATGGCCACATCTTGTAAAGGCAATTTCCAGCATGATATTGCACCATGTCACCAAGAATAAGTCATCTCAAACTGGTTTGATGAACCTTCCCAGTCACAGGATCTGAATCCTTTGGAATGTGGTAGATGTGGAATCCATGTCATGAAGAACTGTGGCTGTTTTAAGAGTAAAGTAAAGTAAAGCCCTACCCAGTATTACTACAGTGTTTGTAATAAAGTGCTCAGCATAACATGTAATAGTGGTCAGATAACTTTATTTCTCTTTATAATAACTCTAAAGTATTTGGTTAAGCTACAGTAGGAAATCTTATTATAAAATGGAAAGGTGTGTATTAGCAAATTGAAGTTAAA
This sequence comes from Tachysurus fulvidraco, assembly GCF_022655615.1. NCBI lineage: Eukaryota > Metazoa > Chordata > Actinopteri > Siluriformes > Bagridae > Tachysurus > Tachysurus fulvidraco. The sequence continues at coordinate 42,335,503 of NC_062518.1, forward strand.
ACTATATTAGCAAGCAGATCAGTTTAAATGTTTTTGTTCAAATCTGCATTTCAACTTTGGGACAACATGGCCGCCTCCACCACAATTCAGCGTTTATCATTTATATAATGATTTTAAAAATTATATATCGGTCAACTTTAGAAATTATGTTGTGGCAGCATTGTCTTGGTGTTCTGGTGGTGTTATGGCAATGTTGTGTTGGTGTTGTGGTGATGTTGTTGTGTTGTGGCAGCATTGTCTTGGTCTTGTGGAGGCGTTGTGCCAATGTTGTGTTGGTGTTGTGTTGGTGTGGCAATGTTGTTTGGTTTGTGTTGTGTTGGTGTTGTGGCAATGTTGTGATGGTGTTGTGATGGTGTTGTGGTGGTGTTGTGGCAATGTTGTGTTGGTGTTGTGGCGGTGTTGTGGCAATGTTGTGTTGGTTTTGTGTTGGTGTTGTGGCAATGTTGTGGTGGTGTTATGGAAATGTTGTGTTGGTGTTGTGGTGATGTTGTTGTGTTGTGGCAGCATTGTCTTGTTCTTGTGGAGGCATTGTGGCAATGTGTTGGTGTTGTGTTGGTGTGGCAATGTTGTTTTGGGTTTGTGTTGTGTTGGTGTTGTGGTGATGTTGTGTTGGTGTTGTGGTGGTGTTGTGGTGATGTTGTTGTGTTGTGGCAGCATTGTCTTTGTGTTGTGGTGGTGTTGTGGCAATGTTGTGTTGGTGTTGTGTAGGTGTTGTGGCAATTCTGTGGTGGTTTTGTGGCAATGTTGTGGTGGTGTTGTGGTGGTGTTGTGGCAATGTTGTCTTGGTGTTGTGGCAATGTTTTGTTGGTGTTGTGGTGATGTGGCAGCATTGTCTTGGTGTAGTGTTGGTGTTATGTAGGTGTTGCAACGATGTTGTGGTGGTGTTGTGTAGGTATTGTGGCAATGTTGTGTTGGTGTTGTGTTAGTGTTGTGGTGGTGTTGTGTAGGTGTTGCAACGATGTTGTGGTGGTGTTGTGTTAGTGTTGTGGTGGTGTTGTGTAGGTATTGTGGCAATGTTGTGTTGGTGTTGTGTTGGTGTTGTGTAGGTGTTGCAACGATGTTGTGGTGGTGTTGTGTAGGTATTGTGGCAATGTTGTGTTGGTGTTGTGTTAGTGTTGTGGTGGTGTTGTGTAGGTGTTGCAACGATGTTGTGGTGGTGTTGTGTTAGTGTTGTGGTGGTGTTGTGTAGGTATTGTGGCAATGTTGTGTTGGTGTTGTGTTGGTGTTGTGTAGGTGTTGCAACGATGTTGTGGTGGTGTTGTGTTAGTGTTGTGGTGGTGTTGTGTAGGTGTTGCAACGATGTTGTGGTGGTGTTGTGTTAGTGTTGTGGTGGTGTTGTGTAGGTGTTGCAACGATGTTGTGGTGGTGTTGTGTTAGTGTTGTGGTGGTGTTGTGTAGGTGTTGTGGCAATGTTGTGGTGATGTTGTGGCAATGTTGTGTTGGTGTTGTGGTGGTGTTTTGTTGGTGTTGTGTAGGTGTTGTGGCAATGTTGTGTTGGTGTTGTGTAGGCGTTGTGGCAATGTTGTGTTGGTGTTGTGTAGGTGTTGTGGAGACTCACCTGAAGCTCTGTTTGAAAGAAGAACTTCTGCGGACACTGTGTGCAGTCGTAGATCTTATCTTCCTGACCGTGAGCTGAGAAAATATGCTGCTGGAGCTTACTGGCCTGGACGAATACTACAAAGAAAGGAAAGAAAGGTGTTAAGTTTCTATATTCTTACTCATGGAGAACTACAGAATAGACATTACGTCTTTTAGGTCTCGGCAACAAAATTGTCTAGATATCGTCCGAACTAGACCAAAAAAAAATCTGTTTCTGTGTCTAATGAAGATCAACTTCAGAATGAAATCCGATTCACACCACGACCCCATTAGCAGTAATCCCAAATTCTAATACTTCATATCAGATGCCGTTTATAACCAAAGGTTGTCTGTTAAACTCCATCAAACTGCGGACTCGCTTTGAAGGGCATGAGCGAGATAATGAGAGACATGGACTGCATTTTGTGCCGCTTAGATAATGATCTTGTGTCCTGTTTCTGCATCCTGTTATGCCAACTGGATCATTCAGCACTCTGCATTTCAGAGCAAAATACAGAAAACTATACAGAGCAAAAGTCTGTACACCCTTAGAACATAGAAAGTAGACAGAGCTGATAATATTGATTTTGTTTAATTATTCATAAAATCACATGCTAGGATATTATTATTATTATTATTATTATTATTATTATTATTATTATTATTATTATTATTCATTCATTCATCCATTTTCTGTAGTGCTTATCCAACACAGGGTGTGAAGACTTTCCTAGAGGACTCGAGATATAAGATGGAGGACACCCTGGACAGGGTGCCAACATGTCACACACACACACACACACACACACACACACACACACACACACACACACACACACACACACACACACACACACACACACACACACACACACACACACACTCTAGTTTGGGAATGGGGTAGCCTAGTACGGGGATGGCATAGCCTTGTGTGGGAATGGGGTAGCCTAGTATGGGGATGGGGTAGCCTAGTACGGGGATGGGGTAGCCTAGTGTGGGGACTTGGTAGCCTAGTGGTTAAGGTGCTGGATTACCAATAGGAAGGTTGTTAGTTCAAATCCCACACACACCAAGCTGCCACTGCTGGATCCCCGAGCAAGGCCCTTAACCCTCAGTTGTATAAAATGAATAAAATTCACTCTGAATAAGGGTTTATGCTAAAGGTAACACCTAAGACTATTAATGATAATTGTATTACCCCAACTCTCATTATTCTCTCCTTGAAGAATGCACGCACATTTATTTCTATAGCATTCTGATTTGACCACATACTACACGGTAACTGGAAAGACTTATTTTCAGATTTCTTAGTTCCACATACAAAATTTCCACAGAACGATTCAGACACTAGATGCACTCATGTCAGCTAGGAAGACTCTATTAAACATCTCACACTGTATGTGCATGCTGAAGACAAGTCGGTGGGCAAAAACAGCAGAAAATGAAACTCCGAAGGTCTCAACTTCTAATCAAAATGAAATCACAGGGAGAAAACTAAATTTAGAGCCACTTAGGAAGCAGCAATGTGGTCCTGATTGCATCCCTGTTGCATGAAATAAAACAATTTTGTGTAACCCACATTTTTTTCTCTGTGTGTCTGTATAGTAGGAGGGAAAAAAACTCTAAATGCAGCATTCAAGCAAAAAACATGGCAAATGCCAAAGCTGGAGAACGGGATCTGGGCCACTGCAAACGTCACGGCACTCAGACAAGCCGGCGAGCAAGAGAGGCTTAAAATAATTCTGGCATTTTAGCACCAATGTTTGGATCTTGGACTTCCTAGGTGCTGTTTTTCACAGCCATGATAGCAGGTGTGTGCTGATAAAGTTCTATGATAAATCACAATGTGCACATTTTGTGTATCTGGCCAAAAAAAAAACAAAAAAAACACAAAGTAGTATACAAGAGCATTCCTAAAAAAAGCTGCTGTTTGGAAAATAAAGCATGCTGTACTGTATCCCTGCTATTCGGAAGCATGTCTGATTAACAAGTAATCTAAGAGAAATTCTGCCTTACTAAAATTACACAGCAAAACAGAGACAAGACACAGACACCATTTTCGGCGACAGTAACCGAATAACCCAGAGTTCTTCCCCTTTCTTCCTGAAGCCTTTTCATGTCCTTTTACCCTAAACTTTGCACTTTTTGTGCAACGTAATAAATCAGAAACATCAAAAACTAAATGTGAGCTTATGATAGATTGTGTTAAATACATAATGTTTTCCCATCCATGTTTTTGACCCTGTCGAGAATAAAGCACTTACTGTACTGCATAGTTAACGAATGAAAAATCTATATTTGAATCTATATCATTTTGCCAAAAAATATTATCTACAATATCTACCCTTTCTTTTTTAAAAGCACATTTTTGATTTCCAGATGATATCCTTCACATTTTTGTTCTTAAATTCAGGTATAGGTTTTATTTTCTGCCTGAAACATCCAGTACTTTGATAATTGTATATATTATTATTTTTTTCCCACCAGGTTGATGTATTTATTTTTTATTTTTTTAACATAATTAACTAAGCATAAGTCATTATAAACAGCAATTTTTTTCCCAAAGGGTTTGCTTCCATGTGGTTTTTGTTCGGTTTTTGTAGACGATCAAACGGCAAAATGTCAATTTAACTAGGCATTTTTCAATGCCAAAATGTTAATTTAACAACGCATAAAATTATTTGTTTGTTTTGATTGTCTTGACTTGACCCAACTTGACTCAGTATGCCAAAGGATAGTCAGTAGCTTATCTGAGATAAGTAGAAAAAGTGAGTGGAAATTGAGTCCAAGTAAAAGTTTATCTAACCTAGGACAAATTCCTGCTTTGATCAAGGAGCCAATTTCTAAAACACTGCGGTTAAAGTCAGTCTACATAAACATGTCTAGAATCTTACTTTCTAACTGCGATTTCCATTAAAAAACAGTCACAATTTCGAGTTGTTGACTTACAGTAGTGAAACTGACACAATCCTAATCAAAATTCAGTTAATATTTAGTTAATGGCGGTCAAAATGTCTGGGAAATTACTGCTTGATGTTCAGAAATGAACATGAATCTTTTGTCCACATCGTTTGGCTCAGGTTGTATTTTTTTTTTCATTACTATAAGTATATATAGAATGGTATTGTCTGAGAGCATGATTTATTATTATTATTTTTTTTTTAGAAATGTTCTAACAACAGATTCACAATGAGGCAATAAAAAAAATGAAAACAAAATGATAAGAAATGATAATGAATTGTATGAACACATCTAGCTGTTTGTCCTGGTCAGTGCTGGGGCTTTATTAAATACGTTATTCACCAGATCCTGAGACACTGAGGGGAAAAAAGTGCAAAACAACAACAACAACAACAACAACAACAAAAATATCTATTAGTCTACGTCCTTAATTATACTGACAATATAAATATTCATGCAGAAGCACTATTTATTTATGCGTAGCCTGAATACAGTCACCCCAACATTGGGATGGCACTTAAAAATACATACTGCGCCTGTGTTCTTTTAATTAAGTCGGCACCACTGGATGAATATGTGTGTGTTAGTGCGTATTAGTGTGTGTCAGTGCGTGTTAGTGCGTGCGCCCTTATTCTCGAAGGAGTACTTCAAACATGCTCTTCGTTATGCTAGACCCATGTGTCCATTCTGAAATGAGAGAGAAAAGGCGACGGGTGGGGGAGGGGTCCAGTCTCTGAGGGACACAAATGTGGGGAAAGTTAGCATTCTAGGCTACATTTGAATATTTTACACTTGATAAACAACTTTTTTTTCCCTCCTCTTTATGTGGCACAAGGATGTTGACAGAACATTGTGGGAGATTGTATGTACTGTAGAAGAAAGATTCGGTGCAACTTTTTATTTTTTAAATATCGAGTAACATTGGACAGTGTTGCTTTTTTTATCGGATTTTTTTTGTTTTGTTATGGAAACACCCCTCGTGCTGTAACTCGATATAGTGTTGAGAATTTGCTTTCTTTACGGATGTAAGAAGTGTGACAAAAGTGCAGCAATCCCTCTTGACTTTCACCTCCACTTCTGGTTTGTTTGTGTGAGTCCTCGCGGTCGAAATCACAAGGCGATCCGTGTGCGCCCTCCTTCTCCGCAGTGAGCACACACACTTTTTCGCTGCGGGCTTCCTTACTTCTGATAGCTGTCAAATTTGCCCTGCGAGACTGGAGCTTCTGTCATCTTCCCAGGGCCTCTGGATCTCTCTTCAACTCCACTTTTCCCTCTTTCCCTTCCTCTCTCTTCTCTCTCATCCCCCAATTTTTTTCTTTGCCTTTTTCTTGCTTTGTCTGCAGTCCCCTCCCCCGTCCTCATATTCCCTTCAAATGCATATAATTCATCAGATACTTGAAGTAATTTAGTCCACTATTATCTGTCTATTTCTCTCTCTATACTTTGCTGACTTATCCTTCTCTTCTGATAAAACAATGAGTTTCTAGCGCTTGCATTTCTTATGTATTGGGCTGTGGGACTACACAATTTTGTTCTATTGATTGGACTTGTTTCTGATTTACTGGCATATGTACTTGGGCTTATCTTTAGCCTTGATAAATATAATTCATGTCTTGACAAGAGTTCATAAATACAATTTCCAGTCGATTGACAAGTCAACTAAGACTTGCTCTTGAGTAGCATAGTAAAAAGACTTTAAGACTTGATCTTGGCTTATCTTCACCTTATAATGATGGTTACAACAATACTTAGCACATGCTCATGCACATGCTTTTGGCGTATGCTTACAAAGTCACATCCTCTGATAGATATGAGATTTTGTGACGGATGTTTTTCATACTCAGACTGAAAAAGACTAAATAAATTTTAAAGTGCTCATAAACAAATATAAAGTAAGAAACTGAAAGCAGGGGGTCACGGTGGCTTAGTGGTTAGCACGTTTGCCTCACACCTCCAGGGTTGGGGGTTCGATTCCCACCTCCGGCTTGTGTGTGTGGAGTTTGCATGTTCTCCCCGTGCCTCAGGGGTTTCCTCCGAGTACTCTGGTTTCCTCCCCCGGTTCAAAGACATGCATGGTAGGTTGATTGGCATCTCTGGTAAATTGTCCGTAGTGTGTGACTGAATGAGAGTGTGTGTGTGCCCTGCGATGGGTTGGCACTCAGTCCAGGGTGTATCCTGCCTTGATGCCCGATGATGCCTGAGATTGGCACAGGCTCCCCGTGACCCGAGAAGTTCGGGTAAGCGGTAGAAAATGAATGAATGAATGAAACTGAAAGCACGTGGACAGTGTTTAAGGTGTCTCACTTTATCGTCAAGAGATCACGAATTTGAATCCAGTCAATGCCACAGCCAGCACGGACATCGTTACAGCACCGTACAGATGAAGTGTGTTCACACAAAACCAGGCTTTCCTAATGTATCCATCAAGACTCTACCTTTTCCATAAGGTATTTATCAAGACTCTTCTCTGTCAGTAGTGGAATAGTACAATCGGTTGTGGAATGAACTTCCCGAATGTCTGAACAGTCGAGTCACTGTTGGTTTTCAAAAAACATCTTCCTCAAGTACGTAAACCAGCTTGTCTTGTCTGTGTGCTTCTCTTGTTTTATATAGTTCCTAGACTGATGGTATTCTTAGTCCATGACCTAGTGAACCAGTATCAGATGTATTCACTGATAGAGACTTCAAAGCACTACTCTAAGCCAACTATAAATGTAAATGTAATGTACAGTAAATGTAAACGTTAATGTATCAGGCTCTGATCATTAATATTACTTTTAATTTAGTTAATATCCATAAAAAAGTATATAACCTAGACAGAGCAAAGAGGGAGAAATTATTAATTCATTAATTAATTCTGCATGATAATAACATTATCAGAATATTTATTATCAGCATGATAGGTTTTAAATTTCCAGAGATATGAAATAATGCTGTGATGTAATGCTACATTATATAACCTAAATAAATAAATAAATAAATAAATTAATGAAATAACAAACCAACAACAAAAATAAAAATAAATATTAACAGTAAACAGTAGAAACATAATAAAATTATTATTATTATTATTATTATTAGTAGTAGTAGTAGTAGTAGTAGTAGTAGTAGTAGTATTAATAATAATAATAATAATAATAATAATAATAATAATAATAATAATAATAATAATAAAAAGTTACATTTAAGCTTACTTTAATAGCTGTTGCATTGTCTGGTTATTTACCAACCTAATATCTGACTGATGATAATGGATTTGACTAATGTTGTCATTTCAGGCTTCTGTTTGTAATATTTACAGCCCTGAAATTGGTTTAAATATTAAGTGCCAGTTGAAAGCAAGTTGCACACATCTGTCTGTTTCTTCTTAAAATCCAGAGTGAACGGTTTGGTTTGGTTCAGGGGAAGGTGCAGGCTTTTATTTTACTCACCTGTAAATTGCAGTTCTCCTCACAGGCAACAGAGGGCATTAAATATTCCAAACTGCTCCTTTAAACATTCTGATGTAGAAATATTTGGCCTTTGAAAGCAAATCTGTATCGCATTTGTACAATTGAACTGTTAGACACACAATTTTTATATTATATTTATTTATGGAAAATATATTTTATTATTTATTTGTGAATTTAAATTGTATATTTTAGAATATTTGTACTAATATTTTTATTTAATATTTATTTATGAATACATTTATTTATAAAGTGCTATGCAAAGTGTTAGATTTAAATATTTATACTATACTATAAAGAATAGTCATACATAATTCAATAACTAAATGAAATAATGAAATCTAAATTCTTCTATTTTAAAGAGACGCAGGTTTTTCAAAGATTTCTTCTCTAAGAAACATTTTTTTACAGAAAGATATTTAGGCATTTACATAAAAGTATTATTTATTTATTTTATATTTTAAATATATGAATATTTAAATATTGCAGCATTTATGAAATATCATAGAATAAATGTACTAAGTTTATATGTTTATTATTATAGATGACTATGAGAATTAAAGTGTAAAAAAGGTAAATTAATGAAAACAATTAAAATAAAGTACCTATTAAATAAACTGAATGGAATAAATTCAGGGCTTGTGAGTGACGTGATGGAATTTTACCCCACCATTTTACACAAACCCCTGAGCTACATTTAAAATTCAAAAAGGGCCATTATTAATTATTAACATTAGATTTTAATGCTTTTCTTTTTCTTTTTTTTTTTTTGTAGAAACTCAAAGACCGGATGAAAAGAAAAAAAAATCTTACTCCTGTATGGTAGGCAGTAGGATGGAGTCTGTCAGTGTGTGTTACGACTCTAGGAGAGATGTGCTGTAAGCTGTGTGTAAAGGCGAGCCCTAAATATGCGACTGCTAAACACGTGTGGATCAGGAAGTGAGGTGACGTAAAAGCAGCTTTGTCCACCGAGAAGAGTGATGAGGCTTAGCGGGAGCCGAGTGGAGAACGGCAGCTAAGAGCTTTGCAGATTTCATTATCCAGACAGTTAACCCTGCTGACACCGGAGTGGGGAGCGATCCTCACAGGATGGAGTGCGCCACGCTCCGAGACTGATGAGATCATTACCACCAACATCCACAATTAGCATGCCCCCCTTCATCTCTCTCTCTCTCTCTCTCTCTCTCTCTCTCTCTCTCTCTCTCTCTCTCTCTCTCTTTCTCAGTGATTCGGCATTTCCCCATCTTTAAAAAGTTCTTCGTTCGTATCCTCTATCCTCTGCACATCCTCCGATTGTTCGATCGGTAAAGACGCCCGTTAATTTTTTCGAGAAGCGGTTCCGACTGCAAAGCAAACGGTTATTAATATTAACACGCTCCTTCTAATACGTTATCGTTTCCATAGCAACAGCTCCTACACTTCTGGAATGAATTCTCTCTATTATTTATAATCTAATCACAAATATTTAATGTGATTAGAAAGCAAAAACGTACAACGGATACGATGAAGATTTCGGGACGGAGGGACGGTTTAATGTTGACGGGAGGAGTCTTCGGCATCGGCGTTTTTCTGCTGTTATAGTCCTGCTGTATGACAGAGGAGTCTGACAGGCTGCATTGTGTTTATTTATTATTAACTGATATAGATAGAGAGAAACAAGTGCTTTTATAACATAAGGCAATAACAGGAACTAGCTTGACTCGCAGATGCTGCACAACATTAAATGTAACAATAAATGGTTCAAAAATGATGTAAAATAATACATTTAATAATTCATAATTTTTCAATAATTTATTAATTAACAATCGGTTACACACCACTTTGTCGTGCTTTATGAGTACTTTGTTTGACATAAAAACATCTCTATCTGAGCATACAACATGGTTTTCCAAAAAAAAAGAGTGAACATTCGTGATGTTTCGACGAAGTGACAAACTTCCATATTGAACTTGTATCATTTCTCCAAAAAAAGAGAAAAAATGATAGACTAATATACAGTAGATGTTTTTTCCTTAGTCTGAAAGTGCTACTGTAGTTTTTAGCATCGTTTGAATTGAAATTTTATATTTGCATTTGTGGTTTAAAAATGACACGCTTACCTGTGAAACAGACAGGACACTTGAAGGTTCCTCCCATGCCTTCGAAGCTGTGCTCAATCAGGTGACACTGCAGCTTAGCGGGCGAGTCAAAAGTCTGACTACACAGCTTACATTCATGGTTCAGCCCCTCTTCTGAGAGAAATGTGAAAACAAATGACAGAGAGAAGAACAAACCTCATCAAGACACAAGCCATGACGTTATTCTCGTTGCAGTTTGAAATAAAGTCTTAAACAAACACTTAAACCTGTCATGTTGTCAACCTTCCTACTAGCATAGCGCGCAAGCAACAACTCACAATTTGACCCTTTTGCAGCTGAAACAATGATGTTAGCCACATTTGGAAATCTTTGTGCACGAGACACCACAGCTAACATGATAGCATTTACATTTATGGCATTTGGCAGAAGCCCTTATCCAGAGTGATTACATTTATCTAATTTATACAGCTTAGTAATTGAGGGTTAAGGGCCTTGCTCAGGGGCCCTGAGCAGCCCTGTGATTAGAACTCACGACCTTCCAGTCAGTGATCCAACACATTAACCACTAAGCTACCTCATAATATCACACAATAGCATGTGATCCAATGTGAGTGTGACCAACTAACAAACACAACTAACAACTAGCTATAATAGTTACATTAGCTACCACCTTTAAGCCCCAGAGCATGACCCTGAGTACAGATTTTTCTTGCCTGATAAATTTATAAGAACATTATGTGAGATGTAATGTAGCAATGTAGAGAAATTCTACAGTGTGTAAATTCCAGAAAATATGCTTTAATAGTTTAAACATTTTCAACAAATGGATTTATAATTCATCCATCCATCCACCCATATATAAATCCAAACATCCATCCATGCATATATCAATCCATCCATATATCAATCCATCCATCCATCCATCCATCCATCCATATACCAATCCATGCATCACTCCTTCCATCCATCCATCCATCCATCCATCCATCCATCCATCCATCCATCCATATATCAATCCACCCATCCACCCATCCATTAAACCTTCCATTCATCTATCTATCAATCCATCCAACCATCTATCAATCCATCCAACCATCTATCAATCCATCCATCCATCCATCCATCCATCCATCCACCCATCCATCCATCCATCCATCCATATACCAATCCATCCATCACTCCATCCATCCATCCATCCATCCATCCATCCATCCATCCATATATCAATCCACCCATCCACCCATCCATCCATCCATTAAACCTTCCATTCATCTATCTATCAATCCATCCAACCATCTATCAATCCATCCATCCATCTATCCATCCATCCACCCACCCATCCATCCACCCATCCATGCATCCATATATTAATCAATCCATCCATCAATCCAGTTTCTGTAGCACTTATCCTACACAGGGTCACAGGGAAACTGTAGTCTATCCCAGGGGACTCAGGACACAAGTGCCGAGTTTGTCGACTCATGACAGGACACAATCACAGACACACTCACAGACTACAGACAATTTAGAGTCAATAATCAGCCTGCGTGTCTTTGGACTGAAGGAGAAAATCCCAGAGGAAACACTCGGAGCACTGGGAGAACATGCAAACTCTCTCACACACACACACACACACACACACACACACACACACACACACACACACACACACACACACACACACACAGGAAGGAGACAGGATTCAAGCTACCAATCCCAGAGGTGTGAGACAAACATGCTAATCTCTAATGCACCCTCAAATCAGTTTCTTTATAGTTATCCACATATTGTTTGTTATAAAGGATGAGCAGAGCAGCATAAAGCATTACAGTGACACTTGGGAGTATGAGAGGATTATTTATATTAAAAGATATGATTTATAAAGGGCTTTACATTAAAATGAATGAATTCAAATGAACACAAGGCATAAACACACACATGTATTTATGTGTACGTCCTTCGTGGAAAGTTTTCCGAGTATATTTAACCACCGATCAAATTAATTTTCCTGTTTTGCCGAATGAGAAGCTCCGATTCCGACTGCTGCCAATTTGCCCTTCTTGTGTTTAGCGGTGATTAAAGCAGTGATACGAGCACATGCTTTTGATTTCCCGAGTTTAAGAAGATGTAATACAATGCGCCATCGGTTCCCATTAAGCACAAATTGGACAGCCGGCAGGGGTCCTGTCTGCTTTAGAAACTTTTTTTTTCCTTCACTAGCATACATAAAATGATGTATGGAATAAAAAGCAGGATTTACACCATGCCTAATATTTAGATTTTTTTTTTTTCATTTAAAAAGCTGCATGATTTACTTAAATTACTGTTCATTTAAAGACTTCATGTTGCCTTCATAACTGCACCAGTCATCTGCAAAAGTATTGGCACTCTTCATTAAAATGGGCATGCATCAAATTCTAAGCTCAAACTTTAGTTTGTTTGTTTATTTATTCATTTATCTATCTATCTATCTATCTATCTATCTATCTATCTATCTATCTATCTCTCTATCTATCTATCTATCTATCTATCTATCTGTTTATTTATTTATTTGTTTTTATTTATTTTTTTTTTTATTTTCAATAACTTTAATATTTTCAATTTATTTCCAATAAATTATTTTAAATAAATCAAATAAACAATTTCGTGGAGATCGGTCATCTAGAAGGTTGTTCGGGAGTTTAAGGTTGAGATTCTGTACTTTCAAGACAGAAAATGAAATAAAAAACAACTGCTATAATCTAAGACAACTAGAAAATAAATAAGAGAACACATGCAGCGATATTCTGAGCTTAAATCCGTGAGATGCCGTCTAGATTTAATTCGTGATAGAAAAACAAAAATGAAAAATGAAGTAATCCATTTTTAAAAACTGATGCTGTTCAAAATCTGACATCCTTCACCTGATCTTCTCTTAATAGCTTCTTGGTGGCTTTAAGTGAATATACTGCTATCTATGAGTGCTACCATTCATCACATCAGGACAAAATCCTTTGATATTCACTACTTTTGTAATTTTGTATGTTATAAAAATAGATATATGGCTCCCTGTGGAAAGGCGAACATGGAGACTGCTTGTGTCTAAATGGCATTGATTCTCACTGCAAAGCATTCTGTTTCAATTTAAAGTGATTCGTAAAGCTAAAGTTCCGATCGTTGACTTTAGCCGGCGTTTGGATGCCTTCAGAACACACACACACACAAAAAAAGGGAAAACGAAAAAGAATTTTGAGTTGCCTTTACAATCAGAGATAAGGTAAATGTAACCATCCATGACTCATCCAGTCTTTCACTCTCCACGGTCCGGCGCTCGCCATATGGGGCCAAATCAAGCCCGGACACCCTCAGGAACCAGCTGCGGCCCACCATAGCACCCAGAGGACCGTTTAGCAGGACGGACCGTGATACAGCGCTGGCAAGACAAGTGACCTAAGCAGCCCAACACCCAAAGAAGTGCCTGGGACAGATGGGTGTTTAGCATGAATGATTCTGTTACCAGAGACACCTGAACCAAACTACACACACACACACACACACACACACACACACACACACACACACACTCTCAAGGACACACACAGACACATCGAACGTCCCAATCCAATTACCACAGAAACCTTTAAAAAGAGAGAAAGTCAATTTTGAACACAATTCAGACCTCGGCTATAATATTATTTTAAAATTAGCATGCTTTTAAAAATGACCATTCAAAGTAGTCAAATTCCTATAAAAAAAAAGGAAAAGAAAAGAAAGAAAAACTTCATTTTCTTTTTAAAAGTCCACAAGTAACAAAGCACCAGTGGGTCACACAATGGAAAATTGAAAGAATAAAAAAAAACTCATCTGGCAGCATGTCTTACTGTGTCTCGAACACAAGAGTATTAAAAGCAGACTGCCCGAGACGCTTATGAGAGAGAGATACTGTCATCTCCGCTAGAGCTCTGAGCTCACTTCCATCCCAGAGTAGAAACTTCAAACCGACACAGCCAAACCACCAGCAGCCGTTCGTTTAGAAAAAAAAAAAAAAAAACTTTCAGCCATTTTGTACTCAGTGGGACTCAACTTTCAGGAAGAGTTTTGTTGGAGGAGCAGCCATGGATGATTGTTCGGTGTTCGTTGGACTCAGAGAGATAATGTTAAATAATTATGAGCCAATACTCTGAGAATAAAAAATAGAGACATTTCTGTGATCATTCGCACGGATACACTTTTTTAAAAAAAATGACAGCATGTAGTCTACAAATATAAAGTTATTATTAGTTGTATTATTTAATCATGATCCTATCACAACAGGGGGGCACGGTGGCTTAGCACGTTCTCCTCACACCTCCAGGGTTGGGGGTTCGATTCCCGCCTTGTGTGTGTGGAGTTTGCATGTTCTCCCCGTGCCTCGGGGGTTTCCTCCGGGTACTCCGGTTTCCTCCCCCGGTCCAAAGACATGCATGGTAGGTTGATTGGCATCTCTGGAAAATTGTCCGTAGTGTGTGAGAGTGTGAGTGAATGAGAGTGTGTGTGCCCTGTGATGTGTTGGCACTCCGTCCAGGGTGTATCCTGCCTCGATGCCCGATGATGCCTGAGAGAGGCACAGGCTCCCCGTGACCCGAGGTAGTTCGGATAAGCGGTAGAAAATGAATGAGTGAGTGAGTGAGTGAGTGAGTATCACAACAACCTTAATGCTAAGTGGTATGAAAAAGTGTCTTCATTTTTAATGGCTATTTCAATTATTCAATAATTTTTCATCATTATTTAGTTGTCAATTAAATGGTATTACTAATAAAACAACATTTACTGCCCTATCATTTATATATCCATAGCTAAATACAGTGTACTGATGCAAATCTCCATTTTTCCGCATCCAGACTTTTCCAAGTTAGGAATTTATAGGCATTTTGTCCATACAGTACCAGTCTGTCCAGGATGTCACTATTTTGCCCTTGATTGCAAAATCGTGCAAAGTCAGCGAGATTTTTAAAATGACCAGATTTTTCTCCGATTCGGACCGACAAATCCTTCTTCCGTTCACGTGTGTTGAACCTCTCATAGAGAGAGATAGAGTTGCTACATACGTGTCTGCAGCGCTAGGGGTCTGAAAGAAGATTTCATTGTATGCAAAATATAAATCAATAAAAAACCAGCTGGAGAAAAATTAAACAGTTTTTGCTGCAGGGATCACAAAAAATATAACCCGGAAAATATGCAGGACATGGATTTAATCCGAGTGGCTGAGGAACCCCGTTATTATTCTTGTTTGTGATTGGATGATCCTCCTCCTGTTTGTCACTTTCTAAACATTCTACAGTATGAAACCGTATAGATCCTGAGGGCGGAGCTTCATGTAAACATATAGGAATGTTGCTAAGGCATATCGCTGTACAAGTCTGTTCGATTATTTACACGAGTTTAAAATCTGTTTGGTTACATTTTTGTGCCTTTTTTCCAGTAACATAATAAATCATCTATGATCAGTAACCAGAATCTTTTCAATCATTACGTCAATACAAATCATCTGAATATCAACTTTTCTACTTAGTGAATAACCTGAACTACCTCAGGTCACGGGGAGCCTGTGCCTATCTCAGGCGTCATCGGGCATCGAGGCAGGATACACCCTGGACGGAGTGCCAACCCATCACAGGGCACACACACACTCTCATTCACTCACACACTCACACACTACGGACAATTTTCCAGAGATGCCAATCAACCTACCATGCATGTCTTTGGACCGGGGAGGAAACCGGAGTACCCGGAGGAAACCCCCGAGGCACGGGGAGAACATGCAAACTCCACACACACAAGGCGGAGGCGGGAACCCTGACCTTGGAGGTGTGATGCAAACGTGCTCACCACTAAGCCACCGTGCCACCCTTGATATTAATTTATTAAATGATTTCATTATTACGGACCTTTTCGTTTTACGTGCACTATCGTCTTTTTTGTGTGTGCGTGTGTGTGGTAGGAAGTGATACAGTACCGAACCGCCATCTTGCTCTAGATTTCTTTAGCGTAGCATGTTTTTCTGCTACATGAGAACCCAATTTGTGGTCGCAGATACAGTCAATGCTTCTCTCACGAACCGGGTTCCACACAATTAAGTAAGAAAGAAAAGAGAAATCTTGTAAACTCAGAGGAACCCCCCCCCCCCCCAAAAAAAAAAAAGTTTCTTTGTGGCTTGGAGAGAGAGAGAGCGAGAGAGTGAGACACAACCCAAAAGCGTATATATTTCATGCTCTACTGAGAGACAGAAGACAGAGAGATGAGATTTCTCTTCTGCTTTATTGCTTCTTGCATTTTCCAAGAAAACAGCTTTCTTTGATTATTAGCTTATGTTATTAAAAGGTAGGTCTCGTAGACCTTTGTTTAAAATTCTTTTTTTTTATTTATTTCTTTTTTTCCCAAACCCTAATTTCTACTCCTAAATGTCAGTGTGGTTTACTCAGAGCCAAAGCAACAAGGGGATGTCTCTCTAAAGGCCTACAATTCAACTGATCATATCATCATGGAGTCTCTTTAGATCCATTCCAATCTAATAACTTTCTGCTTCCTGGCAAGTGCAGCTCTTCTTCTTCTTTTTTTTTTTTTTGTCTATAAAACCATCCGTGCATTCCAGAGAATCGTTTCTGTTTCTTTGGGTCAAACTTTAATTCCTTCCCTCTATGCACGCTCTCATAGCGCGCTCGTCTCGTCCGTACTTCCTGACACACCGCCTGTTCTGTGTTAACGCAGTTTTGAGAACGAGACAGTGCCAGTGCGTCTGCAGCCTAGCACCGCTGACACCAGAGAAAGCTGAAAACTCATCTGCATATCCACAGGGTCTGCCGCTCGTGCCCTCATGCTTTATGCATTCAGCAGCTCGCTCCGACGCTGGCGCCTAATCTCTCTCCCATGTGGAGGGAGTGGGAAGTAAAGAAATAAAAGAATCCTGCCAATATTAAATATACAGGATGCACCTTTTTCCTCTTAATCTCCGAGTTGAAAAGGACACACACGGAGACGGAGGATCGAGTCGATCTGCGTTTATTTTGCGTTCTGAATTTCTGAATTGCTGAACGCGTGCACGCAGTTGCTAACAGGGAGCTGTAGAGCGGGGGGAAAAGTTCATTTTATAACGCACTTTTAAGACAAAGACGGAGCTTATTTAAAGTCCTGGTTTAGCAGAATGCCCTCGTTTGCTCTGCTCTCTGGTTTCAAAACAGCCTGCTATCAATTCTGCCGAGATACAGCTCACTGCTAGTGCTTGGCATTGATGCAGAAGAATCTGATACATAGATTTACAGCTGCCACAAGGGGCTGGGGAACGTCTTGCTCTTAAAGGGACCTGCTGAGGTTTGCAACACGTTTCTGCAAAAACCTGTTCCGGAAAAGGCTTTTGTCCAATGCACTAGTACTGTTAGCAATAAAGGTTGGAAAAAATCGATAATGAAACAACCCTGGTTCCTGTTTTGAACATGCACTGGAAAAATACCAATAAGACAGAAACCTTTATATATGGAGCTGATTATTGATGATGATGATGATGATGATGATGATAGCCCAGTGATGTGAGAACTAAAATTTTACTGAAATGACATGAAATGATTGCTGCTCGGATCTGTCGATACAAACAGAAATTCAACCGATTTTGGGGAGAAAAACAAACAAACAAACAAACAAACAAAAAAAAAAAACGCAAGTTGCATTTGACAAAAATCTCCACAAAATCAAGCATTTGGGATGTGATTATAAAAACACTGCAAAACCCTGTTGGGATTGTTGAAAAAATAAAAAAAATAATAAAATAAAAAAATATATATAAGTAAATAGATTTTAGTGATTTACATTTTTTTCAGGATTGTTCTGGCATCCCTGTAAAAACCAATACATTTCTTTACACCTTACAGTCATTTTTTTCTTTTCTTATTTATTTTTATTTTTTGTCACGTGTCACGTTTGATCGCTTCTGGTTAGTTATTATTTGAACGCATATTTTAAACATGCAGTGGAATAGTCAGAGTTTTAACATGACTACAACACACTGCGTTGTAAACATCTAATTCTCAATAGCGAACCCCAATGATAAAGTCGCTAGCAAGTCTAAAACTGTGTATACAAATATAAATATAAATATCAACTTTAGAAGGAAATCCCAGCGTTTCCTTGGTCCCCGTTTGAGCCTCTTCTTGTTTTGCCCATGCAGTGAAAAAATGCCAAAGGGAAAAGTAGCGTATAAATCGCAGGAACAGAATGTACTCTACAAAAATACACATAATTATCGATGGGAAATCCCATTGGTAATGTACAAAGCCTAGAAAATAATAATAAATAAATAAAAATGCTGAAACTCTGCTTGGGTCACGTGGGTAGTGCGCTGTGGGCCTGTGCACGAAGCCACACCACTGCTGTTTAACTTTTATATGTGAAACTCCCTCTACGTTTGCGCTGATTAAAAACAGTCTCAGAAGGCCTTTATAGTTAGACGCAGACCTGGAAGCAGTAGGTGGGTCTGTTTCTCGCCTCTCATAGTGAGAGCTATCTATTAAAGCATAATGGGCTTGAAATCTGCGTGATTAAAGCTCAGGGAATAAGGGATGCAAACAAATCGACTCCTCCTCCCTAGGAGAGGCTGTGTGTTTGTGTGTATGTGTATAGGAAAGGAAGAAGAGGATAATCTCCAGGGTGTGTAGCCGCTCACTTGGGAACGTGCTGCATATTTCCAAAATGTATCGATTCGAGGAAACAGGAGGATCCTTAAACGAGCGTCTCCCTACAGACTAATCGTTGCTTGACTGGCCTTCGTTTTCTTCATTAGCTTCCACTACCATATAAGGTCATATAAACACCCAGGCTCCAGAGTCATTTCATTAGACGCTCTGTCTGGAGTTCTGGATCAGTAGGAAATGGTGGGCACTGTATGATATTTTGCCAGCGAGTGCACAGACTGGGATGCTGAAGCTGATTAGTAATGTTGTGTCTCCTGAAGGTGCTTAAGGTGGACGGCTGTGCTGTTTAGCTCAGATGTCATATCTTTACTGACAGACTTCCAGTAACTTGGTGGAGTTTGTGAATTTCAGCAGTTGAAGCTTGGGTAGCTGTTAGGATCATAAGACATATCCATGACATATCCCTGTTATAAACACCTTGAGCTGTATCATGATGCTATCGCAATGAACGTATCGCTATTTTTGTTCAACCAAATTTTTGCAAGCTTAGGTCTAACAAAGCCAGGTTATGACATCATAAACACAAATATCATCATCACCGTAAGAGCATAGTGGCTTTACACTGCTTGACATTTCTTTTTATTTTTGTAAGATGCTAATGTGTGACGGCATAGCGACCTGTGTCACTGTTAGTCCTTATATGATGCTACATTAAACGCTGTCAATAAGACAAGAGGTCATGAAGTCATTACTGTTATAATGCTCATAAAATCAGTGTTGTTATTACACTCATGAAGTCAGTTGCTGTTATAACACTCATGAAGTCACTGCTGTTATAACACTCATGAAGTCATTACTGTTATAACACTCTTGAAGTCATTACTGTTATAACACTCATGAAGTCATCGCTGTTATAACACTCTTGAAGTCACTGCTGTTATAACATTTATACGTCACATTTCGAATAGCTCTCTCTGTTCACACCTACAGCAACTCACGGCAATAAAGCCACAGGAGATCGTTCATTGTCAATGAGAGCTGCCAACATCCTGGCAACATGAGTGACAGCTACCATTGGTGACTAGATGTAGGCGGGTCAGTGATGTTACAAACTTGAGACACTTTTATGCAAACAAGGAGTGACTCTGTGCAGCGGCTACAATCGTGAGTGAACACAGTGATCCGTGGTAAAGAGACACAATGATTCTCCTTCATCTTGTATGATGCAGAGAAACGCTGCTGAATTTTATGACATACAAATACCAATTCTTAGTCTCAGTCCGGTGTTCCATTTTAAAACCGATTTGCTGTAAAGTGGAATACTAGTCGCTCCACCCACTAATAAACGTTACTATAGCAACCAAAAGTAGGAACGTCTACCGATTACTGCATAGTACAGCAACATAAAACTTGCAGATATAATTGTTATATGTGTGAACGCAGTATTTCTATCCTGTAGCTTTAGATATGCAAACGTCAACCATATTCAATTTACTAGCCCTCACACTGTGTATATGATACAGTGCATCAGATTCCCTTTGAAAGGGAACGTTCTGTCAATCAGAAATTCATAAAGAGAATTCCCAATGACCTAAAATATAAACGATAAATACGACTACGACTGACTTAATGCTGAAAAGAACATATGGTTAAGTTTATTAAACCTCTGTGAGCCAGTGAAGGAAAAACACTTGAAATAACGGAGAAAGACAAAAAAAACAACGAGGGGCAAATGTGTACATTTTGTGTCTATCAAGAGAGGTCTTGTCAGCCAAATAATGGGGCATCAATGGGAACACGCAGCATGTTGCACCCCGATTAGCATGCTGCTAAATGTGGAGATGGTTCATGAGGGAAATCACGGGTACAAGGCCGACCTATAGAGACACACCGAGGTGCTCAAGAGGAAGGGGGCAAAGCCATCTTTATTTCTCTAGTGTTGATTTACCACAATTTCAAATGAAAAAAAAAAAAAAATAGTGAACACTCTGGGGCTTGTCTGTCCAATTAATGGAGGGAAAATTACTTGTGTTGGCGAGAGGAGCACACACAGGGACAAAAAGCAGCAGACTGGTTATCTAATGATAGGTGGGAGCCGACAGTGAACACACCAACATATGTCCACTGGGAGGTAAACAGTGAAAACTGCCCTGATGGATTGTGCAAAGGTGCAACACAAACACACACAGACATACACGCTGCAGTTGATGGCTGTTTTGGTGGCCATTTCTGAAGCAAACTGCTCGCTCTTGTAAGAAATGTCAAGTACATACACTCTGTCTATTGTGGAGATAGGCACAAAACCCGGTAGGCTAATAAAAAGAAAAGGGGAGGGAAGGGAAAAGAGGAGGGGATGAAGGGAGATCTCTGTATCTGGGTGACGCTTCGAGTTAATTATACGTACATGCGACACAGCAACAGCTCAAATCCATGAGTCCCTGATCTCAATCAAAAGAAAAAAGAAGACTCAGTGAGCAAAAGAGACTAAGAAGAGCGTCTTAGCTTGGTTTGCGGCATCGAGCACTCAAAAATTAGCCAGCCTTTTATAATTATCAACACTCACCTTAATCGACTCTAGGATCCTACTTGCAGAGGGACGCACCCTCTGTAATAAAACACTACACACACTATAGACAGAGCAGAACTGCACATTACATCCCTAGCTGTTGAAATAGAGTCTGGTTTCTTTTACCCTCCCTACCCCAGCCGTGAAAAAAAAAAGAAGCAAGGAACATTTGGCAGAAGCAAATTCATCATCAGGTGTCTGGAGGTAGGGCTTTAATAGAAAAGGCAAGTCCCACTGAGCGCGCACCATGTTGCGGCCAGGCACGCATGCCCGCGAGCAGCAAGCCACCAGTCACAGTGGGCCGCCAGGCATTAGCATAATTTTATATAACACAGGCCTCCGCTCTGGAAATTTAATACATTTCAGCAGATAGCAGACCGCCATTTTGCATAATGTTTTTTTTTTTCCCTTTACTTCATCTTTCTGAGACGTTCACTGAGACGTTCTCTCTCTATCGCTCTACCTCTCCATGTCATGCTGTGTCTCTCTCTCTCTCTCCTTTCTCTCTCTCTCC
The DNA here is from genome assembly GCF_022655615.1 of Tachysurus fulvidraco. Taxonomy (NCBI): domain Eukaryota; kingdom Metazoa; phylum Chordata; class Actinopteri; order Siluriformes; family Bagridae; genus Tachysurus; species Tachysurus fulvidraco. The sequence goes on from NC_062518.1 coordinate 42,357,288, forward strand.
CTCCTGATGCTGCTGAGGCTCGTCTTCCTCGCCCGCCCCACGGTGCCCCTCGCACCAGGAGAGGGGAAGTTCATTACCTCAGCTAAATCAGAATTAGTCCCTTCATTTTGACGGGGCGAACTTCATTAGAAAGGCCCTTCCATAATCCAGCAGGGAGAAGTGATGAATCTACGTGGGGCGATAATTTGCTTCACACAGCACATTCAGCCACTTCATCCATTTTTTTTTTACTTCACTTCTACACTTCTTTTTTTCCTTCGCCTTCTCCCTTTGCACTTTCTTTATGCGTTTTCTTTTGTATCTTCTATTAAACTGAGAAGAACGGTGTGCTCGGAGAGAGGAAAACACCTGTACGCAATTAGCTAATGACATAGCGCGCAAGAAAGGACGAAGGAATAAGGAACGCAGGTTGGCGTATCCCTTCTAAATCCCCCAAAACCAATGGAAAAAGTCTAACTTTGCTCAAAAGTGAGCAATCAGACAAGAAAAAGGACTTGACCTTTTGAATACCCCGAATGAAGTATAGTAGCACGGTATTATTAGTGAAAACTAGCATGTTATTGGTCTCCTTGAAGACCACAAATCTACAGGAAAGGAAGGGAAGAAAGCCAAGCATCTGGAATGAAATACATCAACTGGTGGACTGCGGTACGGATGTGGAGTCAGCGAATTATGCACGCGGATCGAAAAAGCACTTAAAAAATGACCGTAGCGCGGAAAAAAATGGCTGTAGTCATCGACTCTAGCTTTTTAAACATGAACCATTATGGTTTCTTCAGCTCTGTTGTGGTTTATCAAATCACATGCATTCATGTAAAATATTTAGCTGAAGGTGGCTCGTTGGTCCAGAGACTAGCTACAGGACATGAGATATTACCTCACATACAGTAGAGTTTTATTTACAATGACGGGTCAGAGTTACAAAATGATGACGTGGCATACTTACGGAAAAATAAAAAATAAAAAACATAGCAAAGAAATGTGACAATTCGACAAAGAAGTATGTGCTCTTTTCTTTGTAACAGTGTCTCTAGTCAAATGTGGTAACAAGAAGCACGAAACAAAAAGAGGAAATTGTGTTATTTATACCCTTAAACTAATCCGAACCATTCAATTATTCTAGTTGCTGATCTGCAGCTTCATAAACAAGGAGTCTTTACAGATTTTTGCCAAACTCCCCTGAAATACATGATTAACCACCTGGACTTGCTAGCTCAATGCTGGCACCCATCTGGAACCATTTTCATGTCTTTCCTCCATCAGCACAATTGCCTTTTCTGCACCAGCAGTATGGCTAAATGGAAATGTGTAGTGGCGCCCCCTGCTGGTGCAGCCCACTGTTTTTCACCTCCTGGAGTCCAGGCAGGAGCACCAGTCTAATTTTGGCCAGTGCCAGCTCTCTCCTGGACCCCCAATTACCCTAGAGCAGCTCGGCGTGCTGCCGACATCTGCTTCAGCAGAGCTTCTGCAGCCCATTTATATTCCAGCTCATCTACATGGATATTGAAGATAATAATAAATGAACAGGGAGGAATAAGATGCAGCGCAGGGCTGTGTTTCAAACAGGCATACGCTGGCGCTGCCCGCCTCAGATGCTCGTTGCCATAGTTTCCGCGATTTAAAAAGGCGAGGGCGACCAATCAAAGAGGGACAGGACACAATCAGGGGAGAAATCAGATTGTTGTGGAGCACGACAAATGAATTAAAAGGCAAGGAGGATCAGGGCCTTTGAGATTGCACCCAGAGCATCAAACAGCTGAACAGGCTCCTCTCTTGCCAGAGAACTGAGTACAAAGACCTTCTGCTCAGATAATATGTTGCTAAACATAATGAATTATAAATTTAAATATAATAAAAAATAAATGTAGAATTTAAAAACAAAAAAGTTGCTAAAATATATATACACTCTAAAATATAAACTATTTATTAAAAAAATCTCATAATAATAGATAGATAGATAGATAGATAGATAGATAGATAGATAGATAGATAGATAGATAGATAGATAGATAGATAAAATAAGTACATATCTAAACTTATTAGATGGGAAATATTATCAGATAAATGTATTATCGTAATAAGAAAAAAAAAAGAGCAAAGCCTATTTCTAGCATTTTATTTAACATCTGTATCAGTCAATATTTATAGAAAGGGAGACGTTAGAGCTTGACCTACTTCAGCACATCCAAGGTGTGATGATTAACTGATGAGTTGACTCAAGTGTGCAGTAGGAGTGAGGAACACTGCTTTACACAGTGAAAATAACAGAGAACAAAAATGAAAATGGATATGTGACACTCTTACTGCTGCATGTACCGTACAGATGAAGCTTAGTGGCAAAGGCTAATCTGCGTTATCGCCACCGTGCTTACACACTGATTAACCTGATGCTGAAGTATTCACACAAATCTGCCTAACTGTAACAGGATGTTGTAGACAGAAAACAGTCAGTAATGTGCATCTGTGTTGCTGCTTGATGAAGATGGCTGATCTATTTAAAACTGTCACCAGAGAGCATTATTTTAGAAATAGAGCCAAACTTCTAAAGTAGAGTGAAAGGTCAAATTTGATAGATATACTAAAAAAAAAACCACAATAAAATAAAATACATTTCCAACTAAATGTAATTTAAATAAAAAGACACGAATATGGGGCTGATGTTTTAGAAATATCAGGTCAATACTGTTAGAAATATCTTTTCTGAGGTATCAGGATTGTGATATTTTTAAGAATATTTTGTTATATGTTTAATTTAAGAATTATGAATTGAACTGAATTTTTTTTTACTGCACTTTGAAATTGTAAAATTTTTACAAATTTAAAAAACAGAAATTCTTCATTCCTCATTTTTTTTTTTACAAAGGTTCTATGATTGCTAGGCTAGCCTTTTGTTAGCACACCTATATATTGTTATGTATATCATGTATTTTGGAAATGTATTTATGTGGTGAAATATTATATTTTATCCTTAGGCTGTGAATACGGCAATTCAAAGCAATTTATTTTTAGAAAAAGTGAAAAAAAAAAAAATCAAATCCTTGGTATTTCTACAAAAAAAATAAATCAAAGTAAAAATAAAAATAAAATAAAAAACTATCATCTTGATTTTTATAAATTAAACAAAGAAATCATTAATTAAACTTCGTGTCTAACTTGGCTCCACATTGCAAGCTCTGTTTTAACGTTCATTTAATTAAGTTCACTTCACAAGACTAGTTGGTTCCGTGCGGTTTTCTTCATCTTTTACTCTCTTCAGTGATGTAAAACCTGTCAACAGTTCAGCAATAAACATCTCTTGCAATCATTTTATTCCCTTAAACATGTTTCGGAAATAAGAAAGTGGAAACATTAAGGGTTTTTTCAAACAGTGGCACTATGTGACACGAGTGCTAGAGCAATTGAATTGTCCAGGGAAGAGAACCCTGGCGCTCTCCATCATCGCAGCAAGTGGGACAGCCATGATTAAAACACGGTGTCAACATGACTGACGGCTTCTTCGAGAGCTTGCAGAGATGACAGTCGCGGCAGTATCGAGAGAGAGCTGCTTCATCTACATCGAACTTCACAATCGCAATCAGACTAAACAAACTTCCCTCAACACAACTCACTAGGCATAAAAAAATCCCATGAAATCCTAAGATGCCTGCCAAAGGCAGAAAAATTCAACAATAAAAAGTACATAAAGGTAGGGGAGGAGTCATTCCCATGGGTATGTGTAGAGAACAAGATTCTCATTTTGCTGCACCAGGTTCTGAAGTATTTGATGCTAACAGTGCGGGTTTATTCACTTCCTGTCTCTCTCAGGAGCAGAGTCTTGAGTGTTGGACAGGCAGGGTTAGTCACAGAACAGCACACTTATCTCTGCTCACTCTCGACATTTGTCAACAGCTAGCGGAAAGGGAATCGACGTGTGAAATGGTAGGTGTGAGAAAGGCAATTTAATATTAGTCGTATCATCTTTGCAATTCTTTTTTTTTTGTTTCTTCTTCCAGGTAGAGGCGCATCGTCACTAAGACACGATTGCGGACGAATCACGTTGCGGACGCAATCTCCTGTTTTTGATGGAGGTGTTTGGGACCGGGAGCTCTTGTGGGGGAAGTTTGTTTCATGTGTTTTTATATAAGTCAGAGACCTGAATGCACTGACAGGGGCCCCTGCGGGCGCTTGTCTTCACCTCCGAATCAGAAGACGAACAGATCGAGTTCCCTTGTGCTCTGTACACAAATGCACTCCCAATCAAATGCACTTACATTGACACCCCCTTTAAGGAAGTAATAGAAATAAGAAGAAGAAACAGAAAAAAAAGAAAATAAGAAGGAGTTAAATCCAGGTACAGAAGAAAAGCCTTCAGTAATTCCCTCCCAGAAGACATCTTAGCTTGTACGTTTGGCTCTGCAGGAACAGCTGACAACCCCAATCCTGCAGATTTCCTCCCCGAAGGCCTGTCACACTGCCGTCACTGCTGCTACTGCCTTGTCCCTGGAGAATAAAACTCGCTACCCACCATCACACCAAATCATAGTCCGTCTCCTTGGGGGTGTTACGGTCTTGGGTCTCGTCCCATTACCATGCCTGTTAAAGTGGATTTAAAGGGTGCAAGTTTCTCCCTTCACCCTCTCACCTGCTGAATCTGGCGGGAACGCTCATTGGCTAAGGGTGAACGAGGGGGGAAAGAAATCAACCAGGAAAGCTAAAAGGCGGCGTGAACAAGAGGGGTCTGCGCAACGGCTAATTTAATCGGGGTGCGCAGCTGCACAAACAGGGGTATCGTGGAATTTCTGTCTGCTGGTAAAATTGACCGTGCATGAATAGCTCCATTTTCCACACTGGGACAGGCCATTTTCCATATGTCCCAATGAACTATCGAAGCCGCTGGCCATCTTTTTTTTTTTACCACCTCACACCACCACTATAAACAAAGTGTGTAGAACTAAAGAGCTCCTCTTAGCCAAAGTTAATCTTTAACTCATCACGCTTTGTGTGGAAAAGCTCTTGCCACTGCTAGGAAAAAAAATCTGACCTACTGACAAACGTATTCAATTCGAAAGCTTGCAAGAAACAAATAAAACACAACATCCGACAATAGCAATTTGAAGAATGAAGAGGTTATGACATGCTGAACCCATGTGACTGGAGGATGGACTTCCCTTAATGGGGAAAGAGCAGCTTTCATAGTGACATGTACACTCAATCCTCTGCTCACATCTTTTTTTTCTCTCTCTTTTTACCAACTGGCAGAGATTCACTCGAGCCATTTGGAAGGATTAGAACAGAGATGAGGAGTGTGGAAGCGTGGAAAAAAAAAAAGAAAAAAGAGAAAATTCTTTCATTCTTAGTGATTATTTGATGTCTGATTAATGGTTCCTGGAACCTTCAGATTGTCCTTGATGGCGATTGGTCAGTTTCCCCTACTGCACCAAAATCCTTGAACTTGCATGGCCAGATATTACTAAAAGTCTTGCATTTCAAGTGAATCATCTCCTGGAGCTTCTGCATATTTGTATTACTGCTTTCTTTTAAAAGCTTTTTGTGGTCAATTTAAAAATATACATTTTGAAATATGTATGTTTTTAAAGGAAGAGGAGCTAGTTCGCAGGCTTCTAGTCACCTGGAAACCTAGCATAGTGAATTAAAAAGGACAGGTGGAGAAAGAGAGGGGGAGCCTGATAGCCTGGGGCTGGCGAAGGATGCAGCAAATGAAGCAAATGAAAAACTCTGGCCAGTTTACTAAATGGATTGTGTTGCTTTACAAAAACCGCTTTGTAAAATGATATCGAAGGGAAAGAGGAATAAGTATCAGAATATCCAAGACAACACAAGAAGGACACAACGAACTACCCCTCTGCCCCTCATTTTAGCTATCCTCGCTAGCCAAAGCTCCAAGGTCGCTCTAGTCCAAGCCAGACTTTCCTCTGGATCTGTTTCCGCTCTCCAGGGGATGCTGGACTCGTGATTCAGTGCTTCATGTTAAGAGCAATTCACCTGCCTCCAATATCTCAGTGGTAAGCTATCCTCCAGGGAAGGAGGGGGAAGCAGTCAGAGCGTGAGGAGGGGGGGAAAGTTTCCACATATGGTTAAGTCAAGCTGCTTGGAGGATACTGAGCGTCTGCTGCAGGGAGAGCAGCTCCTAAAAGGCCCAGCTGGTACTTGGAAAAAGGCCTTCTGCATTACTACACCTCAGCGCCTGCCTCACCTCCCGTTTGGAGCCGCCGTTGGCCGACTCTTGCCAGCCATTTTAGATTCCTGCCCCCCTTTTTGGACCCCCATTTTGCCATCCCTTCCCCTTTCCCTGTACTTCCACAGGTTCTGGATCCAATTGAACATTTGGTCTTCCACTGCTGCTTAATCAAATTCCTCCATCTGGCCTCCCTATCCCTGTGGAACAGGGGAAGGTGCAGCCGGATCCCTGGTCCAAGTGCATATTGGGAAGGAGGGAGGGAAAGAGGAGAGGGCCAGGGACTGCCTACCTAACTTCCCCATGCTGGTCAACAAGATCAGGTGGCCTGCCAGGCACCTTGCTTTCCTATAACCTTTCTTGCAACAGTCATAATCAATATAGCATAGTTTAATTATTTAGTTCTATATGAATGGATGCATTAGTGTCTCACTGGTGCAAGAGACAGAATTTGCCACAGGTATGGATAAGAAAAAAAGTCCTGGGTTCTATAAGATTCATCTTCTGGTAGGAAATTGAGAGGGGGAAAAAAAATGTCACCCTAAATTGAAATGTCTGAGCGCCTAGATCAGAACACCTGTGAAAGCCCAGGATTTGCTTCCTGCCTGCTACATCAATCATCAATCATTTCTCAGCAAAAAGCACAGCATGATGACTAAGCCTATTCTCACATCACCATTGTAGCACACAGCATCAGGCATTTTGTTGTTGTAGAACAGCCATCCTCTCCATTGCCAGGTGGCAAAACATGTGTCAAATAATTAAACCGGTTTTACAGAACAGGACAACAAATGCAATGCAATTTGTTTCTTATCTTTCATTGGCCCGTAGCAGAAGCACATGTGAGAGAGTAATTAATCAAACCACTGGAATATGTGAGCAGCAATTTCCACTTAATGGCACTTACAGGTATTGGGTCCCTGAAGTTGGCCATTTCGGCTCTGAAATGAGGATTCATTTTCCTCTTTATAGTCCTGACAATAAAATTGAGCAAGCACGTTAAACAATATCCATTTTCCTGGATTCTGATAATGGCTAGCCGATGTGACTGGGCGCGATGCAGATTGTACATCAAATCACAACAAAGAAAAAAAGGCACATAAACATATTCCTTCTGATACGTAGAACAGTACAACTGACATGTATTATCTGCTTCTTATCTTCTTTTTTTTTTTTTTTACTTTCTCCTAATGATTCACGTTGAGGTCTATACCTAGCTGATTTTGATTCAGAAAAGTGTTCCATGGAACGTCTATAGACAGACTTAAAATCATTCTGTTGAGATGGCAAGGTCTCTCTAAGATGCTTAAGTCTTAAGTCTATAAGTGGTATAAAACACATTGATGGAAAATACGTACCTTCAGGGTGGTAACATCAGCATTAAAAGAACACCATCATGTTTTATTCCTACCGTAGATGGCAAAGCCTGAAGGTAATTCTATGTTCTAGTAGAATTTGAGCTCAGCTAATGAGTCTAATGAGTCTGTGTCTGCACCTAAGTCTACAGGGCAACTGCACCATCTTTCCTGGCGTTCAGATTAATTCGCCCTGGGAAGTAGGATTTCACCTTCTACTTATCGATATCCTGCAGCAGTATCGTGCTAGGTCCAGGTGGAGCTGGCTGGATGCTGACCTATGCCAATATCCCTGCTACACTCACTGAAAGTCAAACTTGCCCCAGTTTAAATGTTATCCGGACCAAGAACATTCTTAGTAAAAAAACAACAACTAAATAAAACACTAAATCGTCTTACTCAAGACGAATATAAGAAAGCACACAGAAGTTATAATCAGAAACACTCTTTGTGGATCAACTTTTTTCATTAGTGTACAGGAAGCTCGGCCAGTGATGAGTCTCGGCAACCCAAACTCAAAACGCTACAGCAGATCCTGGATCAGTGGAGGTCCATTTCCCCATTGCTGCTCTAACCACAGAGCTCCCAGTCATCCAGACAGAGACATAGAGCAAATCACTCTGTGCTTTTAATGGCACTGTGGCCTAGCCTTAATGGCACCCATGTCCTCTTAAAGCTTTATTCTCCCCCTCCCATCCTCCTTCTAAAGAGCCCCTAAGAAGCTTCTGGTTTCAGTAATTCCGCCAGGATCCAGACAGCAAAATGAGAGACAATCAATTGCTTTCTCTTTCTCCGAACTTATAATGTAACTCTTACATAACTACTTAGCTAATGTCCTCGCTCTGTATCCGTATTATACAAGCGAGCAGATTTTCAATAAGTAGTGTTACCGTTTGGCCTAAGAAACGCCCCTCGATGAAGGCCGTGCCAAAAAGAAAGACGGTAGTCATGAGCGGTCCTTAAATAATTGAACCAAGTCGGTTTTGTTATTATTTCGTTCGGCCGTGTACGTATCATTTGCTTCAGTGACTTCAGAGAGAGGTAAAGACGGGAGGAGATGCAGGAGGTTGGAGAAATAAATAGCGAGCAGAATTCACACAGGGTCCAAACACACACACACACACACACACACACACACACACACACACACACCACTCACGCATGCTGAGTGTAAGTGTGTGAGTGTGTGCACCAGTCCCAAGGCAACAAAGATGCATCTCTTCTGCATTTGGCCCCCTTATGGGCTCCAATCTTTCCCTCTGTGTCGCCAAGCCAACCCTTTTATTCTCCTCAGCACTCCTTCCTCTTCTCTCTCTCTGGGGTTTAAATACTTTACTCTCCGATGGCTGGATTTCTTAGTCGCATCTTCCGCTTCGTAAGAAGAGCGAATGGCTATTTTTTTAAAAACATTTATATATTTCCAATTTAACTTCACGCTTTACAACCACGGAGAGCTGGAATAAATCTGGCTCGATTTTCTTGACACACGTTTTCTTCATTTGTTCTTAACAGATTGATTACAGTGTGTATTATTTGTGGAATCAAAAAAACATTAGCACCGATCGGAGATATACAGAGTAGTATGAAGACACAAGTCTGCGGCTAATTTCTTTCTAGCCCGGATTGGTGATTACCGTAATTGTTGAACATTATGTCCAATTATTAGTCTAAATTAAATGTCCTCTAGATTCTGTTGCATTGTGGCCTTTTTATTTAAACCTGCTTCACCGACAGATCCATAACATATCACCAGCGATGACTGAGAAGCTGAATAAAATCATATGAACGAATAAACGAATAGAAACAAAATAGCTGAGAGCCTTAAAATAAACTGAGAAAATAATTTAAGGTCTGTTGTTTATAGTGTTTTCCTGTGTAATCTCCGATGCGACCCTGTGATAATGGTTTCATAACAGTAACGCTGATATACAGACAGTTGGAAACATTTTAGTCTCTTATTCAAAGTACTCTGTATCCGCAGATCTCGAAACAAGCTATTAAGATATGCTTTTTTTCCTTTTTTCACCACTAATCATTTGTCCGTTTCTTCACCAGCGAGGCAAACATCTCACATGCTTCATGCTTTCTTAAAGAGAACGGAGCCTTGTGATGAATTTGTCATCGTGTCGTATCAAAAACTCATTTGGTTGAGGAGCAGATTTCGGTAAGAAGGAGACAAAATAAAAGGTCAAATTCAATTGCCTTTGCTGCCGGCCAAGCTGTACCCAATGACGCGCAATAATCTAATACATGATGCTATCACAATATCAGCGAATCCTACGGCAACTGCAAATAATGACACAATATTCTGTCTCTCGGAGGACTCGGAGCACTCCTTCCTCTAAATGAGTTCGGTTGTTTGTCTTTGTGCCTTGTGACTGCTCTCGCTAAAGATGTGCTGCTCCAAAAATAACGCGACCAGGGACGAGAGGGATCGTTGAATCATACCGTGGTGGATCACATGGCCGGTAATCTAAAAATAAATAAATAAATAAAGGTAAAGCTCACACGTGGCTCGCTCGCAAATAGTGTATACGCTGAAAAAAAGCAAAGATTTAAATAAGCCTTAACAAAGGTTTGAGTTTGATATCTATTGACACAGACCTGAGGAAACCACATGTTTGGGTGAAAAAATAGGGAGGAAAAATGTTTGGATAGGGGGAAAAAAAAAAGATTCTGAAGATGTATAGATGATATGAGTGTGATGGTATGGACCAAAAGAGACACAAAAGTTAATAGTTAAGACAGAAAAAGAGGAAAAGAAAAGAGATGGAGAAAGTCCCTCCATCCCTTCCTGCCTCCACCTCTCTCTCTCTCTCTCTCTCTCTTTCCCCCTCCTTCTTCCATTCCTCTGCTCCCCCAGGAGACTTCCCTTGATGCCAAGCATTCATCATCTAGCCTCTAATATCAGTTATTCAGTGGCTCCTCTGCTTACAGCAGAATTAATTTGGGCTTTAATTACTCTCATCGGTGGAATGCTGATGAGGGAGGGAGAGGAAGCAGCCTGGGACGCCGCTCATTCCACCGCCTTCATTCAGGACTCAATTCCAGAAGGACCCAGACGCTGGCAAACAACCGGCAGGCCAGCCAGGAGCGCCACACCGGGACCCACTGCCGCAGAGACGGGGGGGATGGGAAGAGAGGATGGGGGGGGGGGGGGGGTGGAGAGAGAGAGAGAGAGAGAGAGAGAATGATGAAGGGAGAGGGAGAGAGATACATACAGACAGACAGAGGCAGAGAGAGAGAGACAGAGAGAGGGACAGACAGAAAGAGATGAGGCAGACAGAAAGAAAGACAGACACCTAAAGAGAAGCAAAAGATGTGCAGAATGATTGAGAAAAGAGAAAGATCATGTGTGGTAGAGAAACGATGAAGAAAAGACACAGCTATGGAATGACAGTGAGGTACAGTGAGACAGAGAGACCAGAGCCGTGACAGTAAAATGTCTATCTACTGTATGAAATTCATTTTAAAATCTGTCTATGTTTGAAAAGTGCTTTTAAATGTCAATTATATTTGTGTATTAAAAATTCTGCGAATGTACCTAAAAGCTATTATTTTTTAGGGAAACTATTCTGTAACTATTCTATATTTCTAAACTAAAATGTATATTGTAATATTTTGCTGATAAGCCATAACTCATCAGAATATTGATATCGCGTCGCTAACACCCGCAGTGCTAATATGTCGACGTGTGCAGCATGAGTGTTGGAGGAGATAATAACCATGGCGCTCTGTGCGACTTTGAGTAAGACTGGAACAGGAGGAAAACACAGCACTCGGCCTTTTCGAAAGCCTCAGCCACGCTTATGGAATGCAGCATATTGGCTAAGGATTGTGATTGATTGGCCGAGTCTGCCATAGCGATTCGTTTGATTAAATGGAACCGCGGGACTCCCGTCCAAGTCTTAATGAAGCAGCCATCGAAAAGCTGGCGGAAAAAAAGTCAGGAGAGGAGCCAGAAAGCCTACTGCTCGAGTCGGAATGTGAAATGAGTTGCGAGCGCCTCTCGACTGCAGGACGGCGTCGCGCAGGACGCTGAAGTGCGGCCACGATCGGGCCGACGTCGCTGTCCAGGCACGAGATCTGCAGCGGAATGTGCTGTAATTGGCAAAGAGCGAGAGGTCATTATTAAGGAGTGATTTAAAGTGGCTACAAAAGTGCTTGAGCGCAGGGAAAGTGCTAAATTACCCTGTGCAGGATTAGATCTTATAGACATACTAGCAGATTTACTCAAACTTCTTTCATACCTCATACTATTTAATAGGGATCTCTAATTATGTGTACTGTATCTTCCTATACACACGTCCTGTCGAGCGTTCTTAACGTTAAAGCCCAAAAATGACTTTCTCTCACTCTACTTTCATCCACATTGACGTAAAGGTACGTCCAAGAACATAGCCGGTAAAATAGGACGAGGGTAATAACTACGGTTTCCGACATACGATTAGAAACGTGATGTAACTGCAGAAAAAAAAGCAGAACACGAATTATTGATGAAGTGAATACTTAGAAGTACAACAGAGCCGTTCTAGGGAGATAATCAGTGACAGATCGGTGTGACGCAAGCCAGTACTGTAACAAGCTGTTATTTTTCAATTCTCCAGACTAATACCACAGGTTTAATGAAGAACGATAGGTTGTGTTGTTTTATCTGTTCCTAATTATGTTTAACGACCACGGAAACTATTACTGAGAAAAAGGAAAAAAGTGCCAAATCCTCTGTCTGGAAGACTTTCCAAATCGGGACACTGTTACCTCTGAAATGTTAGAAAACCCTAGAGGACACTGGAGACTCCTTCCATAAACATCTCTTCGAGGAAAAGTTCACCGTATAAAGGATTTCTTAAAAGTCCATGTGTTAGTATTGAAAGGAAAGTAATGCATTGAATGAGTTCATTAACAAAATCCATGCGATTGGAAACTACTGTCAGAACTATTGTGCTGTTAGACCAATCAGAAGTGAGAATTCACTCGTGTCTCCTGTCGATAAGCTCAAGCGTGTTCGGTGCGTCCATGCGGACGTTTTACTCACAAGGATCGCTTTCTATTTGTTCTCACAAAGGTATAAACAAAGGCGGACTCCGGGCCTAACTCCTAGCTTGTGTGTGAACCCCACCGTCTAATCCGCCATCAGCACGGCTTCAATTTGTCTCCTTAAAAGGCCTGTGAGTAGAGAAAAGGCTAAAAAAAATGCTGTTTTTTTTTTTCTTTTCCCAGTGTCCCAACATTTGTGCTAATGGTAACATGAGTATTGACTGTGTAATTATGTGGAGCAGCGTCTCTGCTGGGAGAGCAGGCGGATATCAGAATAACACCGCCGTAATTAATGTATACCGATACTGTATGAGAGAGGAGGGATTGAAAAGGAAGAGAAAAAAAAAACGGGTTGAAATTAATAATCACTTGCATTCAGTCAGTCACGTGGACACACACACACACAAGCAAGCAATTATAAACATGAAATCTCTGAGTGCAAACTAGATTAAGTTGCTGAAGAGGTAAGTGAGGACACATGAGTAGATAAATAGTGTCGGTTGTACACACCATCATGCTAATCATGCTAATACCTAACAACACTTTGTAGCCGCTGTATACGTACAAAGTGATGGATGATGAGAGTAGTCGGGGGTTAATAAACTGGTGCAGACAATAATCCTACAGTTACAAAGGTGATGCATTGTATTCAATCTTTTTGCCCGATGTGTGTGAGCAGGGGTTGGTATGTACAAACATGCACAGGCATTTTTTTTTTTTTTCCAAACTGTAAATTCATGATAGAAAAGTAAACAAGGTCAAAAATCATTTCGCCCACAGCTCTCTTGCCCTCTCTCTCTTTCTCACACACACACAGACAGATTGTAAGGGAGCTGTTAGCTGTTATGAGGAGGTCACGGGAGAAGACATGATCCCCGGGTGGGTTGTGTGGCCCTTGCGCAGGTGGAGAGGCGCTCATACACAGCCGCTTTGGCTTCGACTCGTGCGAGCTTTCTGACAGTAATGAGCTTCTGGGTCACCACTGCTTTGCACATTAATATTTCTTAATGATAATAATCATTACGCCAGACGCATCTTTTCTCGATGTGAATTTGTGTGTGCGTGTGTTTGTGTTTTGGAGGGGGGGTTGTGGTTGTGGTGGTGGGGGATGCTGGCAAAAAAAAAAGTGCCAGGGAGGCGGATAACAGCAGATAGTCTGTGTGAGACAATAGCTATCATCATTAATGGGATCAAACAGCAATTAACACCTCTTAGTTGTTAAAAAATGAAAATGCTGAGCATGCGTTTGCCCTTTAGCCTCGAACGTGGTAGTAACATTTAGATGATTTCCCTCACGCGGATGCTGTTTATATCCATGGGAATCACACGCGGTCATGAATATGAAGGAATTCCTTTGCGAACTGTTTCTTTCTTGACAAAGTCAGAAGTGTTTAGTGTTTCGAAGTTACTTTACAGTTTGATTTTCAACTTGAGTTTGGAATCTCTACCTACTCCAATCCTCATACATTTTCACATTAAACTCAATCTCAATTATAATGCCGGAGCGCTCCTTTTCATTTATTTTACTAGACAAACCTCCGCCCATCCATCCAACCCGGAGAAGACGGATCTCCGAGCGTTCATAGTATTCGCAGCGAACCCTCGCCTCATTTAATACAACTGTCAGAGCTGGCATATCACAGTCCATTATCTGTCCTGTCCACATTCATTATTGAAGCTAATGATCTGTTGTCCTCCATGCACCTCATTGAAGGGGGACTACATTAGAAGTCGCTCAGTAAGTTAATTAGTAATTATAAACCTTAAGGATTAATCAGAGCGAGAGCGGCTTAAGGTTTGCGTCTCCAAAAACGGAGATGTCGGGGGAAGGGAGCTGTGCGACAAACGGAAAGACAGTACAAGACAAAGAACGGGAACTGAGCTTGCGATGCCTTTTTGGGGTAAAAAAAAAAAAAAATCATGTAGGAAATGAAATTTTCAAATCCATTTCCAAATATGTGTAATTAGTGTGTGCGCTGAAAAAAAACAAAACCTAAAATTTGACTCTGAAGAGAAAAAATCGCTCACAAGCACCACTGTTCATCCAACACCCTGGTGCACTGTTATGAATTCCATATTCAAGCCAATTGGAGAAACTAATATTGATAGAAACACATGGTGACAATCGCAAGGCATCCATGACTGATGCAACTGCACACCCATAAGAACAAACCTTCCTCATCTGCCTGCGTTGGAATTAATAACGTGATGCAAACTCTCAACATTGCTTCTGCCTTTCAGCCAAGCCGTGCGAAGATATCGCTAATATGTCAGCGCTGCTGAATTCGCGAGTCTGATTGGTCAGAAAGTCTCGATTTGTCTTTTATAACATTAGTACTGTCAATAATTCCAGCTGCAAGGGTTTATATTATATTAATGCACTCCTTATACATTCAACAGATTTATAATAGAAATCTGCTGCTTTATGTTTGTGTGTTTACGTTTTCTTTTTCGGAAGAGTTTTGGAAGGAGTCTCTAGTGTCAGGCTCTGAAAGAAGAAATGCTGACGGAAACTGTTCGACTTGATGATTTGGTCCGAGACCATGCTATTTATTATACTTTCATTCATCCGTTCATTTTCTACCGCTTTATCAGAACTTCTCGGGTCACGGGGAGCCTGTGCCTATCTCAGGCGTCATCGGGCATCGAGGCAGGATACACCCTGGACGGAGTGCCAACCCATCACAGGGCACACACACTCTCATTCACTCACACACTACGGACAATTTTCCAGAGATGCCAATCAACCTACCATGCGTGTCTTTGGACCGGGGGAGGAAACCGGAGTACCCGGAGGAAACCCCCGAGGCACGGGGAGAACATGCAAACTCCACACACACAAGGCGTGAATCAAACCCTAACCCTGGAGGTGTGAGGCGAACGTGCTAACCACTAAGCCCCTTTATTATACTTTTTAAAGTTAAAAAAAGATTTAACGATAGTCTAAAAAATATCTAATATTGGAAAGTATATTTAAGCACTCTCTCACCTTGTTAAGAACAAACGTGTCCTTCGTCTCAAATCTATTACATACATTTTAAATTTATCCCTTATGAGACAGCCAGAGGTGACGGTGGTGAGGAAAAATGTCTTGAGATAGAATCTCATCTCAACCTACTGTGAAAGTAAATCATTTCCCTTCTATAACTTGTACTATATGGTCAAAAAGTGCAATTTGGAAAACGTTGACCAGAAAATTCATGCTAGTTTTATCATGACACGTACTGTACATTACTCAGCTGGAAACTAGAGAGCAAATCTGTTCTTATCAACCGCAGTCCAAAGCCACCTTCATGTTTAGTACAGTATATGGTACCATCCACAGCAATCTCATGTATCTCTAGGCTGGAACTATAACTGCAGGTTTTTCTGACACTCCTCATGACAGACAAATTACTTTGTGCTTTCTCTGTAACATAGCAAGCTGCATTCTTTTGCCTAATTACCTTCAGCAGAAAGCCAAACGAGACGGACGTTAATTGTAACCGATAAGATGAACGTGCTATTCTTTTATACATACAAATAAATGTTTGGGTAACAGGCCGATTTCTCTGGTATAATACGAAATAAACACTTGCGTATTATTGGAACTATTGGAAAATAATCCATTACAGTCTGGTAACTAACTCTGCATCAGAGTAAACTGCATTATGTCGCCTCACTGATTATTAATTTCCTCTATCTGCACAACCCTAAGTCTTTTCTTCCTTCCATAATTCAGACCATTCTTCTAGAAAACATTGCACCTACTGTATGAATGCTGTTTTTTTCCCCCTGCTACTGAAACCAAGTCGTATAGTTTACAGCATGGGGCATCACATTAAAACCCTGTCATTGATTATTTTCATACAACTGCAGGCATTTTTCTCCACACCTTACTTAATAGGATACATTTTTTACTGAACAATATTAAGCTTTGAGAGATGACGTTATCAATCACTGTGAGCTGATTAATTAATGCTAAACTATGGCTCTTTGTTTGATATAACATGTAGGGAAGACTAATTGACCCACGGAGGCTTTAATAATCCAATGTTTAATAAGTGAATGAGCTTGTTATGAGAGTAAAATGGGAAATAATTGTGATTGGTTGTAACCTAACTGGTATGAAGCTTAGCCTTCTACAGAATGTTCTAGAGAAACTGCCAGTTAATAACTTTGCAAGTTGACATGAGGTCATATGTGTGAATTTTCCCTCAATGGAATATATATGAATATATGCTATATTCATTCTACCTACACAAAACAAAAACCTTGCATACAACCAACTTTAACATAATCAACAAATCATCCGACCTCGCTTTTATTTGCATCCCGTCAAGGTCTAACCTGACTAGCTAACCCTTTGCATTATGGCTATCAGGTAGTTCAGGAGGATATAAATAAATAGTGGCGCACTGGCCGGGGACTGGGGGAGGCTTGGCGGCTGGCCGTTGGCCCGAAGCACCTGAAACCTATTAGAGAGCTTTGGAACATTCCACAGGGTTCCACCGCTGCGGCCAGAGGGCATCGTAAAGGTCTTCGCAAGAGAGAGCTGCGCTAATCAGCAGCCCGTTCTCCGGCTGACCCCGGGGGGCCTCGGCAAGGTGAAAAACAAGTAGAATTTGGTCGCATTAAAGGTAAAAAATATCTCTGGATGGAAACGTCTCACTGTTGACAAAAAAAGGAAAAAAAAAACACACTTGGCTTTGGGAAAAGATGAGGACTCTGGCCTTTAGCAGCCCCTGATTATAACTGTTTAGTCATATCTAGAGTATTTAATTAACCTAGAGTCATGCATGACATTATAAAAGCTAACTCAAAGGACTTCTGAAGTCTTCTGAAGCACTGAAAAGTTTATACTTTTCTCTTACTAAGACGGAACCTGAATAAAACATAAGTACACTATGGTTTCAATAGAAAAATCTACCGTATGTGAGGAAGACAACACTCGGGGGTATGTTGTTATAGGAAAATGATCAACTACAGTCTGGTGTAATGAGGCAACCGTTTTACCCAGAAGTTGATTATTTTCCCCTAACAGCACGTCCCGTAACGATTCACTCCTCTAATACCACAACGATTTGCAAACACAAAGTACTTTTTGTCCATTTAATGTTTCATGTAACATCAGTGACTCATATTAGAATGTGGTAACAAGCCACCCTGGCCGTCAAAGTCGCCGCTACGTCTATTAGACATGCAGTCTAGCGTCTAAAACATCCTAGCCGAATGTGTGATTTGTGCATATGGCCGTATTTGCTCATCCGTATTTGTATTGGATGTGTTGTGCCTGTGTTTGTGTCATGTGTGTTCCGTGTGTACATCTGTGTTTGTGTATTACAGTGTGATTGTGTGCCAGACTGTTTGTGTTGGTGTGTGTGTCATTTGTGAGTCAGTGTTTGTGTGTGTCATTTGTGAGTGAGTGTGTGAGTGTGTGAGTGTGTGTGTGTGTGTGCTCTGCGGGTATGGCAGGCAGGAGTGGACAGATGGCTGGCCCTCTCCTCTCTCAGCTGCAGGAGTGGAGGGTGCAGTAACTGCGCCTCTTCTGCGCTGTTGACCTTGCCATGGCCATCCATGTGCCTGGCACTCAGCCGCACCACCCAATCCACTCTCTCCTTATTATTAAACCGCACACACACACACACACACACACACACACACACACACACACACACACACACACACACACACACACACACACAGCACAGATGTATACCATAACCCCCAAAATATAAACCAAATATATGTCAAGTCCCATTCATATACAGTATATGTATCTCTCTACCGTATATAGAGAGGTATACAGTATAATAAATATGCATACATACAATAATATGGTACTGCGGTCTTCCTTATGCACAACTAATGCATTTAGTAGCATATTAGGCACCACCCCATGAAGCAAAATATCATTAGTTGGACAACTCTGGAAACGTAAACTTATGGAAGTACTTCATGATCGATTTTCCTGAAACAGAGCTTGAGAAGTGTTCCTGTACATCACCACATAAATCAGTCAGAGACAGAATACCCGCTGTCGGATCTGCCCTTTCAAAGCCAACTGACTGAAGCCAAGCGGTCTAAGTGTGAATGATGTCTCGGCCTTGACCTTTTCTCTTTCTTTGTACATATGGGAACAGGAGACAGAGGGAAAAAAAAAACTGATAAGTGCCAAACCCATCAAAGACGCCACATAGGGAGTGAGATTCCATTCAGAGTTAAGGGGTTTCTGGGACGAGGCCAGTTTTCCAAGTCCAGCTTCCTCTCTAACCTTGGTCTTGGGCGGCTGTCCATTCCAAAATGTTGGTATGACCGTCTCAATGTCTTCCACCGTGTCCGGACGTTCGGAAGGCCGAACGCTATGAGCCAGTACTTTATCCCAAACATTCAGTGTTAGACGAAAGGGTGGCATTAAGACTGCTAATGTGATGCGGCCCCTTCGTCGCTCACCATCAATAAAACATGCGTAGGAACCCGGGGTGAAAGCACAGAGGGGTCTTTTACCTCTGGCGGCTTGAGAAAGGAGCAACTAAAGTCACAGAGGTGATGAACGGTGCCTTTAAAAATCGGAGTGAAGACTTGTTTTAAAGGGATTTAATAGGAACATCAAACGGAGAAACACTCTCTAAAAGACTAAATTGACTTAAACATAAGTAAGTCAGTAAGTAAATAAATAAATAAATAAGTAAATCTGCAAAAAAAAAAAAACAAGTTAAGAAAATAGATAAATAGATTATAATTTTTAAAAAAAAAATATATTAAAACTAACATTAAATCTACAAATATGATGACTTCGCACTTCCTTGCCAGTTTTCAAAATTTTACATGTTTAGTTAATTCATGAAAACATGCACAGTATTTCCAAAATATCTTTTTTCATTTCCAAAGCAAAACAAAAAACAAAAAAAAAACACATTTTAGTCAGGAAATAAAATGTAGGAACAAACATAAACACTAATATCTACTCAGCAATGTTGAAAACCTGATCTGAAGGTCCACTTCCTCTGAATATTTTCCATTTGTAACAGAAAGCGGCCCGCATTCACACTATAAGCTGCTAAACTATGAAATATCTAAATCCTCTGTTCAGGCAGACAGACAGACAGACAGAGCAAGGAGTGTCTAGTGATGCGAGTTTGTTTTCAGGACAAAAAAAAATAAAAGAGAAATTTAACAGAGTGACTCTGAGCATGCTGAGCAGGTCATGTGTAGCATAGATTGAGCAGCCGGCCCATATTTATTAATTGGTGATTAATAACGCTTCTCCATTCATTAGTGTAGTCACCTCTGTGCAGTGAAGTGTGGTTGTGTTAATAAGCAATTACACACACCTTGCTGATCAATGACTTCTCTCTCTCTCTCTCTCTCTCTCTCTCTCTCTCTCTCTCTCTCTTGCTCTCAGTACTTTGGTGCACACGAAAAAGAAATATTAGTACTTACATTGAGAATTTTATTTCTGCTTTACTATTTGGATTTATTGTGAGAATTTAAATAGGATTAAAAATCAAACGATATGGATTGAGATCAACCCAAAGAACGGAAATAAATAAATAAGTAAATGAATCTCTATGAACCCATCATAATATCACAGATCAGGCAATCCCCTTGGCACCATCTTGATGGGGTGTATTTGTTATATAGTCAGTTAACATTCAGTAAACATGTCATCGCTCAAACTATTCCTATGGGTTCCTCAGACAACAGTGTCATGGATAATTTGTGTTCTCAATTCTAGGACAGCAAATGAAGTCTCTTTTTCTCTTCTTTTTTTTTTTTTCTTCCCCGAGACAAAGCATGCATGAGACGCAGACGTACACAGCGGAGGAGGAGTCGGGTTCGGGCGTCGGGCTGGAAATCGAAACGAATTTGATTAAAAACAGAAGGCAGGAACGAGGAAGCAGGATGGAATCTCTTGTCTCTCCTGTTCTCATCTCTCTGCTTCTCATCTCCTCGCACTTGGTAGCAGCCCACGGTTCTGCTTCACACAGAGAGGCCAGCTGTACAGTAAATGTGCGCCCTACTCTGCCCCCTAGCCCCCTCCACCCTCACCACCTTCCCACCTCCTGCCCATCGATCCAGGCATCTCTCTCTCTCTCTCTCTCTCTCTCTCTCTCTCTCTCTCTCTCTCTCTCTCTTTCTCTCTCTGTCTTTCCGTGTTGCGGATGGAAGCCTGGGCATGCACTCAGCTTTCACCCCCTCCCACCTTGAAAAAAAAATATAAAGAAAACACACCAAAAGGTGACCCTTTAAATCAGCTTTTCCAGAACATTCAGTCTGCCTGCTTATAAAGTTCCTGACTGTCCTTCAAAACGTCATCCACCAGCTTGGCACAAGTTGTTTACAGAAGGGGGGGGGAAAGGCCAGTGGAGAAAAAAAGAAAACAAACAAACGAATACCCAAAAGCACCCTTTACTAATAGAAACCCTGGTGCCCTGTTCCTCAGGAAAGATTGCATAGATTAATATGATTTTCAAGTTTCATTACGGGGGTCACGGTGGCTTAGTGGTTAGCACATTCGCCTCACCCCTCCAGGGTTGGGGGTTCGATTCCCGCCTCCGCCTTGTGTGTGTGGAGTTTGCATGTTCTCCCCGTGCCTCGGGGGTTTCCTCCGGGTACTCCGGCTTCCTCCCCAGGTCCAAAGACATGCATGGTAGGTTGATTGGCATCTCTGGAAAATTGTCCGTAGTGTGTGAGTGTGTGTGTGAATGAGAGTGTGTGTGTGTGCCCTGTGATGGGTTGGCACTCCGTCCAGGGTGTATCCTGCCTCGATGCCCGATGACGCCTGAGATCCGAGAGGTTTGGTTGAGCGATAGAAAATGAAAGAAGGAATGAATGAAGTTTCATTACAGTAGTTCAATTCTAACCGTGTGAAGCGCCTGCTAAATTTGATTGGCTGAAGTCAGGCAATCATTACAGGTCTCCAACCATTACAAAGTTTTTTCATTATTGAAGTTCAGACTATACTGAGTACCAATTTCCTGAGGATTCTTTGACTAGTTTCCTAAAGTAGGTGGGCAGAGGGGTTTTTTTTTGTTTTGTTTTTTGTTGTTTGCTTGTTTGTTTAAAAAGAAAAGGAAAAAAAGAAAAAAAATGTTCTGTAGAGCTTCAAATTTTTGGCAAAAGAAGAAAAAGAAGAATCCTATTGACCCTTGGACCCCTAAAAAAGCAAAGGAGCTTTGCGAGATTGCTGGATATCTGAGATGGATGGCAGAGTTAAACCTTTTTCCTTGTTTCTGACAACCTCACATCAGGGTACTGAGAAGTAAGCAAGAGGTTTTGGCTCAGCTGGAGAACTTGAAGGGAAAATAGGCTCCTATGGAGCTTTAAGGGTCAAAGTTCACACTGTTGTCGAGAAACAGGGGGATTCAGAAGTGCTGCTGTGATTCTTTTCGGCTTATCTGTCAGTAAAAGACCTTCACATGTATCTCTGGACAGTGAGGGAAATGTTTTTTTTTTTTTAATATTATGTCTAATTTGCCAAGACCTTGCAAAACATTTAATTAGTCAAACAAATTTAAATGTCATTATTGATTATTCAACTATACAAGAATCTACAAAAATGTATGTTTGCCTTCAAATGGAATTCACAGAACCTTGAATGCCAAGCTTCTGTCTGTAGAGGAAACACATCTGAAGTGTGTACAATGGGCACATGCAGGCCGTAATAAACATCCTTCAAAAGCTAGGAAGTTAATGACAGTTTTGATAGTGACCACAGAAGCTCAGAGAGGCATAAACCCTGGCATCCACTCTTCCCGTCTTCCTTTCACCCTCTCTGGTGACACATCGCATGCCTTTAGTTGGTTGAATTAGCCATGCCAGCAAACTCCAAACTAAAGAGAGGCCAGCTGTCTTCTGGCCTGCTTCGAAATTGCTCCGCGGTCACCAGCAATCGAATTTTTTTCAATTTGTTTTTTTCCTACAGATGGACAGGAATATAACATTGAGTCCCATGATCTGAATGGCCAGCTGTATGGCGAATGTGGATGGATCCATCTGGACCTTGAGAGCAATCTCTTTCCTCCCAAGGGCATGCTGCTACTGGTCCAGGCCAATACACACCACTTTCCTCACCAGAAACACGATTAGGATGTTATATATTTCCCTTTTCCCACACAAAGCCACACATGTCCACTTGGGTCCATTACACAAAAGCTGGCCTCATCATCACATCACTGAAGTTATGAATTCTCTAAATTCTAAGGGATACTTTATTCAATTTGATTTTGGGGGTCATAGGGACGATGGGTGAGAAGGTGGAACAGAGCAACATATCAAAATTGCTCTGTGCTTTTTTGGAGTCTCTTTCTTAGTGGCCATATCTCAGATTAGACTCAGAGGACATGCTAATTTACTTTATTCTATTTTGTGCCATCGTGTCATATATATATAGAGCTATCGGGGTGAATCAACAGCCATAAAGCAAGAAGCGTAAGGCCAGGAACAGCACCCCTAAGAGAGGAGCGCCTGCTCCATTACCTACGCTAATAACAGTGACAGCTGAGCGGAGATGACCCCCGGCCTCTCGTTTCGCCTCTCCTGTGCAGATGGCCATTAAAAGGAGAAAGTGTCCCCTTTTTTCAAGGGAAAAGGCATTTGGACCCTTTTCCAAATGAGGCCTCTGCTTCTCCCTTCCAGTTTTGCTTTTCTGGCACATGCTGTCTGTAAGGTAATTACGATCCAGTCCAGATCTGCCCCAGCTACCACCACTCCCAAAAAAAAAAAAAAGCCCAACCCACCTAATACCATCACCCATCAGAAGTGTCAAACGAAGTCTGTAGTGGACACCTGAGTATGGACTGTGCTTTTTAAAACTATTTAAAACTATCCAAATACCCATTAACAGATTTAGTGTTTTTTACCTACTTTGTAAATCTGTCCATCACACTCAATTAAACAATACATTTCAATATCTCGCTAGGAGTGAAATAAAGGTTTGAATGGTTTATGAACTAAACTATTCTCCATGTTCTTAAACATTCCCAAAATTGACATTATAAATTGCAGTGTAAAGAAAGATCCAGCAAAAGCAACAAAAAAAAAAAATGAATGCATGAAGAACAGAATTCCATTTAGCTATAACCAGAGGACTTAAGGAATAAAACGTCAGCAAAGAATGCTGTCTCAGATATTCAAACTGAATATTAATAAAGGATGCTGTCGGTGTGGGTGAGTGTGAATATTTAGAGCCGAGAAACTCATTAATACATGTACTTTATCATTCACAGACTTATGCAATATTAATAATGTAAATAAATAAATCAGTACCATGAAGCAATAATGTGTTTGAAATTTTTTTTTCTTGTGTACTGCCTGGTAAAAAGGCGTGCTTGGTCAAAAAGTCTCTATTTTCAGGTTTAATATATATTCATGTTGCTGATACTCATTACACAATAATACAGTGTTTGTGAGAACTGTGGTATGTAATTAGAGCCATAAATTTATATATATGTATATATAGTCAACATGTAGCCCATAATGCAACACAACACTTTACACAAAGCTGATTTTTATGCAGGTTGTGTGTCCACCTTCCCTTGACCACCTTTCACCTCAACCTCATGTCTTTGATATAGTTTTACAAAAAAAAAAAAAAAATTGAGCAAAGAAAACATCCTGTAATAAAAAAAAATCATTTTGTCTTCCAGTAAAACCAAACACAATTTTTTTTAAATACTTTCCAAATGTTTCAGAAGAGTGTCTTCTACAATGCACATACACCAATCCTGCCTCCAGTTATACTGATGACAATGATTTCCCATACGTTAAGAAATCTCTCACCCAGAAACCGGTTCTGATCCTAACGACGTGTTTAAACACTAATTTTCAGTGTTTTTTAAAGAGTTAATTAATAAAAGCATATGTAAAATTTATGTTGCCCTTCAATTGCACCTAGTCTACTTTAATCACCATGACCATGAAGTGGTTAGTGAAGATCAATAAACAATGTGGTAGCCTAGTGGTTAAGGTGTCGGATTACTGATTAGACGGTCATGATTTAGGCTTTGTGCATTAACATCAGATTTTCAGTGCATTTTTCCCTCCAAATCACCAAACAGCTGTTAGAAAACAGATGTGAAAAATATACATTTGAAATAAATGTGAGGAAAATGTGAAATTGTAAGATATAGGTATCAGACTTACCAAGCATATGATTTGCCACATGAACCTGAATGTCCCATTCACTATGGAAGACCATCTGACATTTAATGCACTGGTATGTCTTCTTCTGTGGAAAAAAAAAAAAAGACAGGTAGCATAGAATGTAGTGTAGAAATAGAGTAGAAACCTAATTAAACCTGATTGCACCAAATGGCACTGAGAGAAAAAGTAAAAGCCTACAAGAATGTGAATTTGCCTTACCTCATCGTTTTGGGAAGGACTCACTCTTGGCATGGGGGATCCTTGAGGGGTCCTCACCTGACTGCCACTTCCCTCTCCTGACTGCTCTCTGTGCACTGTTTGAAGATGTGTCTGAAGCTCTACCTCTGACTCAAACTTCACATTGCAGCTGGAGCATCTTGTCTTGGCAACAGTTGATGATATTGATGAAGAGGATGATGTAGAATAGTTGGTCCCCTTTCTTTTTACACCACAGGGGCTCAAACTTTCCCCTTGGTTCCACCCTGCGTTAGAGGGTGCTGGTGTTTGCCCCCCTGGTTGTTGCTGCTTTCCACCATTTATAGTTGGACTGGAGCTTTTGCTAGCACTTACACATGTGGCGCAGAGACCATAGGGTAGTCCATTGATATCAAGCTTTACCATGTCCTGCTTGGAGCGGAACTCTTTAAGACATGAAGCACACTTAAAAAGCTTCTGACTTTGATGATGTTGGTGGTGAGGAAGCGTGGCACGCCCAATAGGGTGATTGACAGACATGGCTCCTGTCTTCTGCATGTGGAAGGTGCCATGGATCTTCAGCTCTAAGGTTGAAGTAACGGTCTGCATGCAGACCACACAGCGAAAACCAGTCAGGGAGTTGCGTAAATCTGGATGCATTTGACAGTGCTCCAGGAAGTCTTCCTCACTCTGTAATGGTAACTTGCAAATTCGACAGCTGCCTGTGTCCAAGCTCTTACTATGGGTAACCTTATGCTCTGTCAAAGTTAGCAGAGAGGGGAAGCGTTCCCCACAAATGGGACACATGTAATGCTTTACAGGTCCCAGGTGAGTTTGCATATGTTCCCGGAGCCCTGCGTCAGAGAAGAATGTTCTAGAGCAAACATTGCATTTGTGGGTCCCCTTGATTATTTCTGCCTTCTTCTTGTGCATCGCGGTCTCTCCTGGTCGGATATTGTGATCACGGAGCTGGTGATTGGTCAGGAGAGACTCCATAGTATAAGATGCCCCACAGATGTCACAAGTATACATGACCTCTGAAGACTCAACATCCTCTTCACTTCCATCATGACTGTTGTGAGACTCTCCTGTACCTGGTCCTCCATGGCTGTTTGTGAGAATGCCCTGCAGTTCTGCATCATCTTTAGCAACTAATTCCCCACCAGCACTTGTAGAGCCATTGGTTCCACAGTTCTGGGCCTTTCCCTCAAACACACAATGCTTCTCACGTAAATGACGTTCCAGCAAGATGATAGCATGGAAAGCCTTGTTGCAGAAACGACAGTTATATTTCTTGCTGTGTGTGGTAATATGGCACTGCAGCTCAACTTCTGTGCCAAACGACTCGCCACAAAAGATGCAGCGGTGAACCCGGCCCTGGTTCTCCAAATGACTGTGCTTGACATGCAGTTGAAGGTCAGTCTCATGGCGGAAATCCCAGTTGCAAGATGTACAGCGGTAGACTTTCTTTTCATTGCTGTGTTTAACTGCTAGATGAAGCTGTGTAGAGACTTTAGAGTCAAATACCTCTTGGCAAAGAGTGCAGCGAAAGAACACAAAGGTGTGCATATCAAGAAGGTGCTTCTGCAGATCATCTACGGATGTGAACTGCTTGTCACAACTTTCACATATGTAGTATGTGGAAGTGATAGTAAAGTGGACAGTCACATGCTTCAACAGTGCTTCCTGGCTGGGAAAGTCTTTGTTGCATTGTGGACAGGTGAGCTGTGGTAGCATACCATCAAGGTGAGTCTTCAGGTGAGTCTGAAAAAGATCAAGACTTGTGTACTTTGCACCACACTGGTTACAGATGAATTCACTTGCTGAGCGGGATGAAGTGCTGCCATGTTTCAGAAGGGTGGCTTGATCTACAGATATGGAGGATGAAGGGCTAAGGGCTCTATGGGTTCTTCTTCCATTGTTGATATAATTCAATGCCAGGGGAATGTTCTTGTGGTTTTCCTTGATATGCTTGTTCAGCTTCAATACAGTGTTGAAGATGGGAGAGTTGGTGCAATAAGAACAGGAATACACCTCCACAATGGGATCTTTAGGAGTGACTGCAAGTGGAGAGTCAAATCTCAAGCTTCCAGAATCACAGTGGGTCTGTCGTACGTGTTCCTCTAGCGTAGTCTCTGTCAGAAATCCCATGAAGCACTGGGGGCAAAAAAAGGCATTGCTTTCCTTGGCTACTGGGCTGGGAAAGCCATGTGAGCAACGGATGTGTTCCTGCAAGGCATTGAGATCGCCGAGCATCTCCGGACAAAAGTTACACTGTAACAAGGCATCAGACAAGCTAGCAAGTATGGTTGATGGATCTTCAGCATTGTGAACTTGTTTCAGATGCTCATTTAGGTTGACCAGAGATGGGAGGATCTCTAAACAGAACTGGCAAGTATGAGCCTGCTCAGGTTTATCTACATGCATTGTTTTTAGGTGAATCTGGAGGACAGCAAGACTGGAGAATACTTGTTTGTTGCAGTAGATGCAACTGTAAGCTACTTTAGGCTGTTTAGCAGGCCGCCCACAAATATCATTTGTGTGCTGAGCAGCACGTTTTCTTCTTCCACGAGTCTTGGGCATTGTGGGAACACTGTCTACCATGGTTGAACTATCAACAGAAAGGTTTGAGTCTGGAGTGGTGCTTGAAACAGATGTGTATCCTACAGTCAACAAAGAAGGACTGTTGCTGTGGTTGCTGGACTCTGGGAGTTGGTGAATGTCCATGTGTGCATACAACTCCTCCACAGTAGGGAAGTGCTCAGAGCATACAGTGCACATGTGGCCCTTTTGGTCTCGACTATGCGCCTGATCAATATGGCTAAGTAAAGTACCCTCATCACCAAATGGCTCATGGCAATAGATGCACTGCAGACCAGGCCCTAGACTCCCTTCTTCTGGGGGTGAGCACTCAGGGTGGCACTCTGCAATGTGCTTCTGGAGCTCCTCGGGCACATCAAAGCCCTCTTCACAGCGGCTGCACTTGCGTGCTTCCTTTAGCTTCCACTCCTCTGCTCCAGAGATTGCTGTACTCTGACCTTCCTTCCCTCTTTCATGCACCTGCATGTGTCCAAGGAGGGAGCTGGAAGACAGGAACCCTCTGCGGCACACAGGGCATTTATGAGGCTTGTTTGTGGCGTGTGTCTTCATATGGATCTTCAGGTGGTCACTGCGTGAGAAAGCAGAGTTGCACTCACTGCAGTGGTACTTCTTATCACCAGTGTGGAGCTTGATATGCCGGTCGCGGCTGCGCTTGTGCTTGAATAGACGACTACAGAAGGTACAGCTAAAAGGGAGTTTGTCACTATGGCTCTGCTCGTGGCGCTTAAGGAAGCTCAGACGACTGAATGATTTGTCACAGAACTGGCATGGGTAGGGCAAGCCAGGGCCTCCTTCATCTTCACCAAAATCGTAATCGTGGACTGGAGACGTTTGGTCTTTACTAGATGGTGAAGAAGCAGGCCAGGAACAGGATGGGTCATCTTCTAAATCAGCCCCATCTACAAATAAAATAAAAATAAACAAATAAATACTTTTAACTAAAAATATACAGAAAAAAAAGAAGGCTATCCATTACATATATATAATAGTTTTCGTATGCTTGTATGACTTCTACAACAAAAACGTATGTACAGAATCAGAGAGAGAGAGAGAGAGAGAGAGAGAGAGAGAGAGAGAGAGAGAGAGAGAGAGAGATGTGGTGTGGTATTCAATTATAATGACAAAAAAGATTTCCATAAAAGAAAAAGAGAGAAATTAACCTTGTATGGGGCCACCTAATAGCAATACCCACTGAGACAGAAAAAGCCATTTTTGACATTTAAATTCAGTCGCTATCTGTGGGGCATGTGTTTGTTTAGAAAGACACCAGAAATTAGATGAATTAATACTTAACAATAGCCTTCACTGTTATAAAAAAAAATGACCACAAGAAGCCCCGGTCCACTTCAAAGCCTTCATTTGTTGTTTTTATACCACCATTTAGCAAGAATACCATGAACAACATGATAGCTAAATGATTTAGGGGTAAAAAAAAAAAAAGAAACCAGTTGGTGATCTGGCATATCGCATGACTACTTATGCCATCAGACAAATTGGACTGACATACACTGGAGTGAAAATCACTGCTATATTAATTCATGTAGTAGTCCATAACTATTAGCAATACTTTGTTTTGTTTCTAATTGATTATGTACACACCCACTACACGTGCAAGTGTAATACTTACAACTAGTAAAAAAAAAAAAAAAAAAAGAGCTGATTTGGGAACAACAAAGGGAAACAGGCAAGATTTATGAGACATCTGCAGGAACACCTTTTTGGATGTAGCCTGCTCTCCATCCTTGGACTGGCTTCTCCATCTACTTTAATTGTTTTTCTTTTGAACATAGTCCTCTGCCTTCGGTCACGATAACATGCCCTTGTTGATCGCTTAACCCACGGTACCCAAATCTTCAGGAAACAGATGAGGTCACATGTTGACCTCCTGTTCTTTAAACTGCTGAAAGAGGCACATTGATGGGCTAGCATTGTGGTGTCCTCTTGCTGGAAATCTCCCACCCTGGGCAACACGCCAACTTAAAAAAAAAAAGATATTAAATCTACTGTTTCTAATATGCCTCAGTTAATAGTGTTTAATAGATGTTGAAAGGCAATTTAATTATCACTTCCTTATTGTCTTCGCTATTAATAGCCGACATAATTGAACCACATACTGCATCCATGTACATAAGAACAACATATTCATTAAGTACTGTATATGTCTTCTGTTTAAATGTTTCATAAGCTACTGAAACGTTCCCGCTGTTTATGTATCGTTTACAGTATAATTATACTGTTATACTATATAATTAACTTTATATAAATGTATTGTTTAATGTAAGGTACTGGTGCGCACTTGTAGAAAGCAAGCCATGTTAATTCTAATCGGCTCCTTTTGGCTATCCTGCTGGCCAGTCAGAACGTGCACCCGCCCCCAGACTAGTGTGTGAACACCAACCGGAGAGTACAGAGAGCCTCTAGAGAGCCAAGAGGATAAGAGCAAAGCTTGTTTTCCTCTCTCTTTGCTCTCTCCCTCACTGTCTCGGTGTTTTTCCCTCCCTTCACCATGACGAAAAATATCCAGACCCAGGACAGCCTGAGTAAATATAAGTGCGGTCTCTCTTTTCCACATACAAACACAGACACACACACACCAATGCACACTAATACACACATATCCCAGCTCACGACAGTGGTCTGTGTGAGCCAGCCAAAGGGGATGCTGCACACTGCAAACCTCCACCCTACAGCTGAAGGTCTGGCTTTGTTGGACTGCCAAAGCCTTCCTGAACATCCCCTGGCTAGCAGCCTGTCTCAGCCTTAGAGGAAGACCTCCATCTTAGGGCCTGATGCTGCTTCATGATGCAAGTTTACCCCCTCCTTCTTCCCTTTTCCCTCCTTTGCATTTTAATTTTTTTTTTTATTTTTTTGGCACTCGGTGCAGTCTAGCTCTCTGAGCAAAACAACACATTTGTAATGTTCAGCACAAGGACAGCTGGATACCCGTTTGACATCTGTTTCAGCATATTTATTGGTAGGAGAGCGTTTGGGAGGAGACCAAATAGGTGTATAACAATCTCACATGCTCAGCTGGTAACAACAACCATGTCATTTCTCCTGGTTTGGTCAGATTACAAGATAACAAAGGGAATCGGATCACAGGTTGACTGCTTAGTATGCTGAGAATCTCAGCCTTTTAACACATCACCAAATTCAAACATTTTGGCGCATACCCACCGCCCACTCTATCAAACACACACACACAACAAACATTCCCTATAATCCAGTCTGGATTCCTAGATAGACTGCATTTGTGCTTGAACAATAATGGCTGTCCCGTTAGAATGTAGTATATGATTAATTACGCTTTTGGTCTAAAGACAGAATCAGATCCTTCTTGGTGAATGCAAACTACAACCATGATTGACATTTCAGTAAGGAAAATACAACAAAGACAGAACTGTTAATGATGCTATAATAATAAAGCTAAATTAATAAACTGTCAGAAATTGTTCCCACTGTTAAGGTGTTAATTATGAAAACAATTGAAACTCGAGTATCACTTAGGGCTGCATCATAAGACTGACCATGCCAGATCCATGTCATAAGCACGAGGTCTTGATTTGCCATGAAATTTTATGTCAAGTTGTATACCAGAGCCTTGATAGTTGCAACGTTTGATGTCTTGGTTTTATACTGAGCTTAAACTTGAACCCTGCTGCATAAGCCGTACATAACTGTGTCATAAACATGTCATATATGTCTTTATTTGTTGTGCCAATCTCTGTCCTGTTATAGAGCACAATGACTACTATAATGATTAATAGCATTACTCTATAAATGCTACTGAACAGTACTGAACAGAACAGAAGGCATCTTTGTTCCAAAATCTAGGAGAAAGGATGTTACTGTGGTAAAGCATGAAGCAAAAAAGAACTGATAAAGAAATATATATATAAAAAAGAAAAAAAAAGAAAAAAAAGGTAACAGCAGAACAGGGTGTTTCTTTGGGCTGTGAGGGAGCTAATGAGTGTTGCTGTTTGCTAATTGCTGAACTCTTCAGCTAAAAACTCCTCTAACTCCTGTTCTGTGATTGCAACTGGAGGAATGTACAAAAAAAAAAGAAAAACAGGTGAGAGAATCACATTCAGTGCACCTGTCTGCTGTGAAAAATGGCACCTTAACTGGCAATGTGTGTGTGGTGTGTATGGTGTGTGTATGGGGGGTTGAGGGGATTCATTACTTCTCTCATTACTGCAGTTTACAATAAAAGTGTATGTCTACAGCATTAAGCACTAACAGTTTCTGAAGCGTTGCCAACAGACTCACGACTGGTTTAACAAGGTTCTGACATACTGAAAGTAGTTATCTAAGGCTGTGAAGCCTTGTACTTGATCATTTTATCAGTAATCATGATCGTAGTGCCTCCCAAGTGCTGTAGGAAAACTTGAAGCCAAGTGGTTTAGGAAAAATAATCCACATAGTCCTGTGCCTAAAAGATTTTTGGTTTTAAATGGTAAAACCTAGTTAGTGTAATATAGCAGATTTCTACATCAAGTATCTCATTAATCCATAAAATGGTGTGCAGATGTGTAATGGACACTAAGGGTCTTCACAGGACTAAAAACTGGTTGATGCTTCATCCTCAACAGGCTTCTGAACCCTCCATACGTTTCGAAATCCTTATTGAAGTCCACAGCAAGTCCCTAAGATTGGGGAAGACCTACAGGGAAGCACCTCAGGTTGGGAAAGTCCACAAGCCATCACCTAAGGTTGGAAACACCAACAGGCTACCCCTGAAGGTGAGCAGCCCTCTGAAAGAGTGTAGAGTGCCCACAGACTGGAAAGGAACTCCACCAATTAACACCAATTAAGGATTAACAGATCTACAGAAGCAGACCACTGGCTACCATCTATATTGAAAGGCTCTACAGATTGGGGTTCCATAGCAGCCATCAGAAGTTTTCATAAGGAAAACCTTATGGAAAAATAAGCCCACGACATAAGGATGGAAATCTCTAGAGAAGACTAGACCATGGAGCACCACCTAAACCCTATAGAAAATTGAAAAGGGTTCCCCCAAAGACTGGAGAGTCCTATGGAAAAGTTAATGAACTTATCTACACAGTTCAGCTAATAGTGATTTGTACTGAACATAATTCTGTAGCAAACATGGTAGAATTCGCTGACAATGTTTTATATTCTTACTACCAAGAATTCGGTTAGTCTACCTATATTTTACACAGAAGTATAATTTTATAATGTGAGAATCTGGGGGGTCACGGTGGCTTAGTGGTTAGCACGTTCGCCTCATACATCCAGGGTTGGGGGTTCGATTCCGGCCTCCGCCTTGTGTGTGTGGAGTTTGCATGTTCTCCCCATGCCTCGGGGGTTTCCTCTGGGTATTCCGGTTTCCTCCCCCGATACAAAGACATGCATGGTAGGTTGATTGGCATCTCTGGAAAATTGTCCGTAGTGAGTGAGTGAATGAGTGTGTGTGTGTGTGCCCTGCGATGTGTTGGCACTCCGTCCAGGGTGTATCCTGCCTCGATGCCCGATGACGCCTGAGATGGGCACAGGCTCACCGTGACCCGAGGTAGTTCGGATAAGCGGTAGGAAATGAATGAATGAATGAATGATTGAGGGAATCTGTTTGAATATAGAAATGTTTGTAGGAAGATGTCATATTCAATTAGCACTAATCAGATATTACCGCTCTTAACCTAAATAATCCTTCAATTCCTAATTACAAGTGGCTGCTCAAAAATAATTTGAATAGCCGAGTTTTCTGGTTTGCATCCTGAACAAGATTGAGTTTGGTTTAGTTGTGTTTATTCACTGACTTCAAACTTCAACGTGTCTGACTTTGACCTTGCTTCATACTGTGAGAAGGAAAGGAAGAAGGAAAACGTCTTAACAGAAGCAGAAATAAAATATCTGTTGAATATTCCCCTGGAGGCTGCTGATGTGTCACAAAGCCCAGATACAACACAGAGCATTGAAAAGTCTGAACAGCGGTATCACATGCAATGCTGTATTTGACACGACCACTTATCACCAACTGGGCAAAAAAAAAAAAAAGAGAGAGAGAGTAGAACATATCACCATTTATTTTTTCATCACCTGTATTGTGATTTCAGATCAGTGGAGTTTACAGGGTGCCAGAATTTTTGAAGCTAGAACACCAGTAGATACCGAAAGGCCGTGAAGACAAAAGCAATGGAGAAGTAAGCATTATGGAAATACAATTAAGAAGGGATTCTAAAAGGGAAATGTTCTTGTGTTTTCTTTTATTTCCTTCTATTTTTCTTTGCTTTTATGATTAAATTATATTCATTTTTTATTTTAGAAATGCAATTGCCAGAAAGAAAAAAATAAAAAACACAGCAAGCATATTTTCTTCTCATCTTCATCCCCCTTCTCTCTCTATCTTTCCATCTATCTATTTCTGCTTCTAAAGTAAACACAATATGGTTCTTTACACATTACTGAGAAATGTCACTCCAAGCAATCGATCAGTTCAATCTGCCTTATCGAAAGAGGAAAGAGTGTGTACCCGTGTCTTTGTGTATGTATGCCACCATGACATGGAGTTCAGGAGTGCCATGGCAACAATAAACAACCTCTGATGGCACATGTCCAAGCACGCACACACACACACACACACACACACACACACACACACACACACACACACACACACACACACACACAGGCTTTTTTGAAGGAGTACTCTCTTTATGGCCGTTTGCTCAATTTCTGTCTCATCAACTACTTTTGTCCAAATTTAATAGTGTCCCAGACTGGACACAGGCACTTGGTCAATGTCTTGTGCAAAGCGCCACTGGCTGCCTGGGAAAGTGAAGAAAAATGACAGAGCAGTGTGGAAAAACTAGGGCAGTCACTCATCCTTTAACCCCAGCCTGGCTTTTTCCAGCAGAGGCAGGCCTGGGGAACATCAACCTGGGCAAGATGAGAAATTCCTGCTCTTGTCCAGCTTCGGCCCAAGACAATATCATGAAAGTAAAGTGAATTCTGGAGCAACAATACAGATTAAAAAAAAAAACAGTCTTGGTTTAACTGTGAGAAGTGAATTTTGACTTATTTTTGAAAGGACAGAAGTGCTCAATGATTCATAAGGACCTTTTCTAATAAAATAAGTCACGGGTTTTATAATTTATCCAGAAATTAAAACAAAAAATTCACTTAGTACTTAGATGTTCTAATCGCTTTTCATTTTAATTCTGACGTAAGTGTAACTTTAGTCTGTTTTTAATATGTTAAAGGCAGGGTCTCCGGTGTTTGAAAGCCAATGTTGACATATAAAATCACCAAAACAAACACGCCCCTAACCCAAATGGGTCCCACCCCTGTATCGATAGCTCCGCCCACACATACATACGTAACCCAGGCAAATAATGGAAAGAAATGTGTCTTTATCATAGCTGAAGGGAAGAACAATACGATTGCAGATAAACAAACAAGCAAAAATGACACACAAGCATAATCATGTAAAGGACAAAGGCATATATTAGTTCTGTGTAACAAAGCAAAACCAACGTTACTCACCTATCGAGAAGGAAGAAAGCGCCTCGGCGTCTTAAGTAAAGTCGAGTTTCCCGAGTCAATAACTCCTGAGCTAAACGCTGTTACTACACAAAACGCGGTTGTAGCTGTGTCTCTACATTACTACGATAGAAAAGAGGTGTTATTTGTGTAGTAACAGCGTTTAGCTCAGGAGTTATTGACTCGGGAAACTCCAACCTGTGAATATGTGGCCAACTTCCTGCTCCTTCAGTTCTCTCCAGCGCTGGAAAGCTGATCCTATATTAACACGTCCTACTTCTTGTCCTTATCGTAAGTCTTTCTTCTCTTTCTTTCTTTGTTTTTATCCTCCATGTCAATGTTAAAACCGCTTTCTGCTAACGTCACACATGCGCACTGAACACTCTCTCCGCCGCATATTGACAAGCCCCGCCCCTTTCTGCTCATTGGCTACACGTTTGTTTTGTTTTGATTTTTGTTTATTATTCAGTTTTCTGAAGCATTGCTCAAAAATCGGAGACCCTGCCTTTAAGCTAAAACGTTTTGTCCACCCAAAAAGTAACACTAGCTTTCTTTCTTTCTTTCTTTCTTTCTTTTTACTTTTACTTTTTCCATACAATTAAACAATATCTTGATGCAATATAATATATTGTGTATATAATCGCCGGCAAATAAATGGTTCTTACAACAATGAAAAGTGTATCCTTGTTGATTTGCTACAGCTTTCCGATATGACGTTAATCGCTAGAACGTTGTAACAATCCGAGGTACAGCTGTAACTTTAAGTTTTCAGACTTAGGACTTGGTATTTTTTTAGTTTCTTGGTAACCCGACAACTTCAGGAAGAAAAACAAAGAAACATTGGTGAGTGAAGGAGTCATGTATATGATTATAGCTGTTATAACATAAGTGATACGGTGTCAGAGGAATGAAACACTTCAGAATATGCTTTTGTTTGTAAAATCCTCAATTATCGGGTGGTAACAGTGACTCATGTTTATAACACCACACCACCGTCCTCGACTGTTTTTCTACAGAAGGACGGCTACAAATGTCGTGTTCCTTACCTTAAAAAATGAACCGAAACAATAAATCTCAATCTTTAGAGTTATTTATAGAAATATCCTTATGCAAGTATGCACATGTGTAATTTCTTCCAGGTGTGTGTACAGTGACAGTGTGTTTCTGGTTCACATTCATAAAGGTCAGTATTTATTTATTTTTTTTGTTACTTTCATGTCCAGATGGTTTTAATTCAATCTCTGTAATTGTGACTTTGTTTATTTAAAAACAAAATGTGATTCATGTTCTTTAGAAAAAAACCCAAACCGAGCATATAAAGTTTCATGTTGGAAAAAAAGTATATATTTTTATTGTTTTTTATCAAAAGTGTAAGTGGGTCATTTTTGGCTGAACAGAAGAAACAGAAAATGAGGGGTTAACATGTATAGACCAACCTGGCCAGTGCGATTACTAACACACTGTGTGTGTGTGTGTGTGTGTGTGTGTGTGTGTGTGTGTGTGAGAGAGAGAGAGCAATAGTATGGCTTGTTCCACCATAATAATAGAAACGAGTCACAAATTTCATTAAGGTTAAGCTGAAGAGTTTGGTTCAGGCACAGATTTATCAAAATGACAGTATTACATACGTTATTTGAGATGCCATACAAAGGAATAACAATGACAAAAAAAAAGTGTGTGTGTTTGTCCCTGGAGCCTCTTGTCCTTGGGCAGATCTCTCCTAAGGAAACTGAGGCAGAGGAAAAGCAGTTGACTAGGGTCAGGTAAGAGCAAGCAAACAGGAAGTGAGCTCCGCCTGAGACCTTGGCAGGGCCTCTGTCTCCTGTGGCTGGCCGGGGGGAGGACAATCTGTCCCCCTCTGTCCCCCAGTGTGGTACGGCCCGCCAGCGTTTGCTTGCCCAGCGGGACCAACGTGAGGACGGACAGTTGGGACCTGAGGACAGCCTTGGCTCATCTACAACTGAGGCAAGGGAACCCGAACCAAAACAACAAAAACTCAAAGAGAAAACAACAAAAGACAGATGGACACACCAACGGTGGCTCAGTGAACACTCGTAATGCTTTATCTCCTTAACTCGCACGGTTACGGAATACAGAGAGGTGATGAACAAAAGGAAAATCCAACATGTTGTCTGATAGCATGACCATATTGTGGTCCTTAGCCACCTAAAGAAAAGCTCTATTTTCTTTTCCAACACAATTTCCAACTTTCCTGCTGTATTTCCCAAAGACCAAAACTTCATTTAGTAACTATTGAAACGCAGTCTGTTGAGTCCCTGGAGTGACACTTACTTCAGTTTATTCGGGGTTTTTCCTCGAATCTGCTTGGGAATGTGGATACATGGATAAATACGACGTGTATTTCATTCCAACATATTCCATTCCATTCAGTAGCATGGAACGATATACACTTAACAACCAAATTATCAGGAACCCCAGTGTAAAACTGTGTGTTCAGAGATCTTTTCTGTGTGTACCGAGTGATGGCTTATGTTTCCCTAGTACCCTTCCTGTCAGTTTGAACATATCTGTCCATTCTCCTTTGACCTCTCTCATTAACAAGATGAATCCACTCCCAGAACTACTGCTTACCGAGGGTTTTTTTTGTTGTTGTATTTATTTCCTCTACGACGTCCCCCTCTCGCTCTCCCCCGTGACGCCTACAGACAGTTATCTGTGAAAATTCGAGCAGATCGTCCGTTTCAGCCACGGTCAAGGTTACTTTTTATTTTCATTTATTGATTGATCTTTATGTTAACTAATCCTATCGATTCATTCCTACATGCATTTATGCACTGAACTGCTGCCTCAGGATACCCTGATACAATATTGGCATGTATGTACAGGGGTTCCTAATAATTTGTCAGTGTGGGTGAATACAGTATGTATTTTGTGAGAATTTCGTTTGTGTCATTTTGAATGCAGCGTTTGTATTATACGAGTGTTTTCGCCCATTTTTGTAATTCCTAGTCCCTTTCTGTTCAATAGCATTAATGTGAATTAAATGTGAATTAAAAATTAAGAATTAAAAAGACAGGAGGGGGTCATGGTGGCTTAGTGGTTAGCACGTTCGCCTCTCAGCTCCAGGGTTGGGGGTTCGATTCCCGCCTTCGCCTTGTGTGTGTGGAGTTTGCATGTTCTCCCCATGAATCGGGGGTTTCCTCCGGGTACTCTGGTTTCCTCCCCCGGTCCAAAGACATGCATGGTAGGTTGATTGGCATCTCTGGAAAGTTTTCCGTAGTGTGTGAGTGAATGAGAGTGTGTGTGTGTGCTCCGTTTGATGGGTTGGCACTCCGTCCAGGGTGTATCCTGCCTCGAAGCCCGATGACAGGCTCCCCGTGACCCAAGGTAGTTCGGGATAAGCGGTAGAAAATGAATGAATGAATGAAAGAAAAGACACAACCACCCTGATCAGCATAAAGCAATTGCCAAATTAAATTTTATTTTTCTGCACCTCTCAAATTGTTCCTGGTTTGCAACATCAGTCAACGTTCCAATTTAAAAACGTGAAAGAACGTGTCGTACTTCTATAATACAAGGTCAAACCTCAGATTAAAATGTTGAACAGAGCGTAACAGCACCTGATTAGACGTTTCAGGAAAACTGGGATCTCTGCCTTTGGCAGGATTAAATATTTATAGGCTGACATAAGACTTCACCAAACTGCAGACATGCTGTAGATGTGTAGCACCAGGAGGCATGAAGCAATATGGCTATATGGAGTGTAGCAGCCGGGCATAGGCAACAGACAGAAGGAATTAGAATTCACTGAAGGAGGGTGACCCTTCAACCCCACAGCTGATTAAAACTCTCTTGCCCCGGGTTTGATTTCTCGTCAATCGTATCCCAGCTTGTCACCGTGAGAACTGTGGCAGACAGTCCGAATGCGAGGGCAAGAGCAAAACAAGCATCATCAAGGGAAGAGCCGGAGAAGAGAAGCGGAATAAAAAAAAAAAATGAAAAGCTTAAGAAAAAAAAAACCCACATTTGTCAGCCCAAGCAAGACCATGTCTTTTCACGCATTCCTGTCTTAAATGTCAAGATTTCCACCCCCGAGCGAGAGGAAGCGCTGACACTTTGCCAAGGTTGAACAAAAACTGCATTCATTAATAATTAGCCTTGACCAGGAGCAAAGTAAACTCAAGTTCTCCTTGACAACAGCACAACACCTCCCTTTTTTTCTTGCTCAATAAGGAATAAACTACATACTGTCCATTCTCCACACCATCTCTGGTATCCTTCTCTCTTTTCTTATAATTACCCCACCCAAAAACCCTTAAACAGTTATTAATCTGGACTAGATCTGAATCTACTGTACATGAGTAACTGTATTTGTGTCTTTTTAGAGCTCATGATCTGTTATACAAATAAGATTCATATTCAGTTTCATCCCAGACTCAAGGACACAGCTTCGAATTCTCATAGAAAATGAAAAAATAAATAATTGTCCAGAATCGTACAGATGTCATCTAGTGTTAAAGATGATGACGGAATCCTAGCTAAGATCTTCAGATGCATAACGATTCATGCAGAAATCCAGTTATCATTAAATGATTCATGATGGATTTGAATAGAAGGTGTACTATTAATTTTGTTTGTTTATTATCTGTGATCAGCTCCAGTAGACTTCCTTACTTAGCTCCAATATTAGGCCATATTTCTATCAAATTTCTATAGCTTGCCTGATTCTGCTCCATAAAGGTGTTTTAATTAATATAACAAATATTGCCCTGTAATAGGGGGGCACGGTGGCTTAGTGGTTAGCTCGTTCGCCTCACACCTCCAGGGTTGGGGGTTCGATTCCCACCTCCGCCTTGTGTGTGAGGAGTTTGCATGTTCTCCCTGTGCCTCGGGGGTTTCCTCCGGGTACTCCGGTTTCCTCCCCCGGTCCAAAGACATGCATGGTAGGTTGATTGGCATCTCTGGAAAATTGTCCGTAGTGTGTGAGTGTGTGAGTGAATGAGAGTGTGTGTGTGCCCTGCGATGGGTTGGCACTCCGTCCAGGG
The DNA here is from genome assembly GCF_022655615.1 of Tachysurus fulvidraco. Taxonomy (NCBI): domain Eukaryota; kingdom Metazoa; phylum Chordata; class Actinopteri; order Siluriformes; family Bagridae; genus Tachysurus; species Tachysurus fulvidraco. The sequence continues at coordinate 42,397,289 of NC_062518.1, forward strand.
TGTATCCTGCCTCGATGCCCGATGACGCCTGAGATAGGCACAGGCTCCCCGTGACCCGAGATAGTTCGGATAAGCGGTAGAAAATGAGTGAGTGAGTGAGTGAGTGAGTGCCCTGTATTAATAAAGTATTCTGATTCTGATGTGCCTTATAACTATCAATTGCTATTTAGTCGTTTGCTATTAAATCAAATTTCTTCCCAGAAACTCACACAGGTATTATACTGAAATGCTCAGTATAAGGACCCCAGTTTGACTCACAGCTGCACTGCAACCCAGCATCGTATTAGGTTCAGACAGTGTCTCAAAAATTTCCCTACCATAGTGCTGGACCTGAGTTTTTTTTTAGGATCGTTATAGATCGTTTTTTATTCTAGAACAATCACTCTCCTTCCACCGGTCTGGAAGATGAATCGGCATTGCTGTGCATTTTTTTCGGGTTTCTCCTAAAATGGTGTTGTGTAGATTGACGCTCTTTTAAAAAATGTTGAGAATGCATCATTGAAAGTCTTGTGTTTCCTGCAATTGTCATGACTAACAGATGCTTTCGGATATGACTTTGCTTGTCTTGAGCTCTTTCACTTGATAGTCTGTAGAAACCTTTTCAAACCTTTCATTTTCCAGAGGTCCTTGGAAACGTCCATTAATTAGGCGATAGATTAGATCCGCTCGAATGTACGATTATATTAATTAAACCACCAATTTCAGACCATTATCTTCAGAAAGTTTTGGTGGACACAGAGCCTGTCCTCAGAATAAGGGGTCATGTAGTAATACACACCGGATATAAAAGCCAGTACATCACATGGCATTATGCACACACATTTCCACACTGATTCACACCTTTTTAGTCAACAATTGACCTACTGACATGTTTTTGTGACAAAGCAAACTGAAAAGCCCGGAGGAAACACAGCGAGAACAATGGGGAAAAACAAGACAGTAACTTGGCCACAGGTTTAACCCAAGGAGCTGTGATGTATACACCCACTGTATGACCATGCCACCAAATTTAGTCTAACATCCATAAAATTTGGCTTTTAATAAAAATGAACCATCATTGACCATTCAGGGTTCCACATTGAAGAACAGTTTGGCTGAAGATCTTTTTTAGCAATTTAGATTTCACATTTTTGTTTGAAAAGTTGAGTGTTCTGAATAAAATTGACTTAATGACTTAACATAGTTCACATTTTACTGTATGAACAATTCATGCGAATGATACCAAACCTACAACACTCACAACACTACAAAGTACTCCTGACCTTCTACTTCCCAATGCTTTACACTAATACACTCCAGATGAATAACCAACTTCATCTTTTTCTTCTACACTCCACACAAGTAACAGATGACAGGTGTAATCGATAGAAGGGTGGTGGTTTAATTTGGGTTTTTACCTTGTCTGACCTATTTCACCCCCTTGCCCCTTGCTAATGGCACACATTTCTCCTGGCTGTCTGGAAAACATCCTGAATATACTGGAACATGGACCGAATTAACTGTTGTGAGGCTACAAACAACCGCCAAGGTCCCTACATCCGTCTCAGTCAGGAGGAAGTAGCATCGTCAGGATGAATAATCCCGAGAACTCATTTAGCAATGGCTAGATGACTTTAATATATGCGCTAAACTAGAAAACATATGGGATAAAAAAAAACAGCAGACACAAACTATCCTTCAGTTATGGTAATATCCAAGCAGCTTCGATACAAGCCAACTATTTTTGGTTGTGTTGAAATTTACATTGAAATTTACAAACTTTGGGTATACGCCGTCTCATGTTGAATTATGGATGCCCATGCTGATCCGGGGGTATAAAAACTTGCTAGAAACTTTCCACACTCTTCAAATTAGGCATTGCTTTTATTTATATTGTCATATATCAGAACAATAGACACTCAAGCCAAATGTAGCTTGTGTAACTCTATCAAAGATACAAAAACAGAAGATCATTATTGTAGAGGATTATAGAGCTCTGGTTAGGTACAGTACACATTCCCATAGATTTTGTCTTATCATTGGACACACAGATCTGGACACACAGATCCCCAACAAGTGCCCTTAGATTTCAATTCTAAGCATGTTTTGAGTTTTTCAGTTACTGGAAACCATGAAACTCCTGCCCACAGTCAAATAAATGTCCATACGGTTCAGATGCAACATACTGTATAGAGATTAGGATAAGTATTCCTTTTAGAGCATATTCCTGTTTAACATCCACTTTTCTTTCCCAAATCAAGAGGTGGACTCGGAGCCAAGTTTGTTTTTTTTGTCTGTGTCTAAACTGGAGTGGAATGAACAGAAGCTGGCGGCACCCTCAGGAATCACCAGATCAGTTCCAGGGGCTGTTTATTAGGATGCAGTGGATAGCATCTTAACACTCACGACACATGCTTTCTCTAGGCCTCAGATAACCTCTATTCTTAGGGGTTTAATTAATGCCAGCCAGTCAGCAGCTTTTCTTACAGCAGAAAACGACTTGTTTCTTGACCCTCTCCAATCCCGAATCCCTTCCCCTTTTCCCCCAGTGTGCTTGGTTTGTTTTCGCCTTACAACAGATGCAGCATCCCTATTAAGGGGAAAAGGACTCTGTACATGAAAAGGCTGAATTATTCACCAGCACCGGAGTGGAGACAGGAGCCGAGGCAGGCCGGCGCACTGAGCAAGGTTTGTGCTGCTTGCTATGTCTGCGTTTAATTGTGTCTTTGTATGTGGGTCATTAAAAATATGCAGACTGTGATCGTCTATGAAGTTTGCGTAGGTGAGACGGTTGCAGACATCCATAGTTATATGGTCCATGGTGAATAATAACAACCTAATAATCTAGACTACAACTTAAAAGACAACAAAACATGCTTTATGATGAAAATAGTTGATGACACGGTGCTGTTATGGAGCCTTACCAAAGCATTACCTCCTTGTCCTTATGTGTTTTATTCCTTGTATGCCACGACAGAATTTTTTACTGATTACAGATTCATTATTAGGTTTGTTGCTTAATTATACAATGAAAATTTTATGAACCTTATGAAAATTACATTTAAGACTAGGTAAGACATTTAATTACTGAAAATGATTTTAACCTAAAGTCACCTAGAACCTAATGATACAACAAGAGGTAGAAAAGACTATGTGGTGGAACACTAAAACCTCACCGAGGCTTTTAAAACAGAGATAGCAATCCATCCATATTGCATTAACAGAAATCTGAAACCCAGTTAACAGGGGAATCGCAATGAATCAGCGCAGCAAATGGTGACATAATGGCATGTGTGCCTGAAACACCTGCCGTTGTACATGCCAAGGTCTACTGGCACGCAGGATCGCTATGGGGAGTCACACTGGTTAAGTCTGTAGTGCACAATAGTCTCAGTAAATAAATGAGCTTCCTTTTGCTATGAGTAAGATGGAGGAGGACAATGGAAAAACAACACAGCGCACAAATTCCACTGGCAAGTAAGAAAAAATAAATTTTATATATATATATATATATATATATATATATATATATATATATATATATATATATATATATATATATATATATATAACAGGTTGAGCAAAAGTAAGACAATGCTGCAAAACTAGAAGTGAGACTTGCAGGGTAGAGGCCAAGCCAGAGCGAGACTGTAGGAGAAATCAAATTTGCAAGAACATAACAAAAAGCTGTTGCTCAGACAAAAGGGAACACCCAAGGGTATTTGTAGAGCTGTCTGCCGGCACCCGCTGCACCGAAAGTTTATTAAAGACAAGCCCTGCTCACATACAAGAGAAAGCTAAGCTACCAGGGACTGGAGAAAAAAAGAAGTAAGGAAAGGTTGAAGATGGAAGGGAATTGGTGAAGGTGGAGTGTGGGGGCTGGTGGTGGTTGGGGAGTGAAAAACTAGCACCATGGCCCCCGTCAGTCAGACATTCTTTTATTTCAGCCATGCATTAAGCAACTTCCCTGCAGAGTTAGGCTCCCTTCCTGGTGTGGATAAAGGAGTCCCTAGAGGTGCCTGCTGGTAATTTCCAGCTTCTCCAGAAACTCAGGTATTAGAAAAGACCGCTCGGGGACCCTGCTACAATATACCTCCACAATTTCAGGCACTCGGTGCAGACGATAGAGAGAGAGGCAGAGAGAGAAAGAGAGAAAGTAGGAGACCCTCCCTGAGGGTCCCCCAGTTCAAATTTCTGAAGTGCAAGGATGGAGGGAGGAGGCCTCCAGGGAACGCACACTAGCAATAGAAAATCCACTGCATCAGAGAAAGAGAGAGGTAGAGAGAAAGAGAGAGAGAAGAGGAAAAAAGCATTTCCTCTCTCTGGTCTGGCAAGAGCAGCCTTTTTTTTTTCCCCTGGCTCCCACTGGAGACTTTTTACAAAACATGTGTTGCTGACATGTTGACAGATTGCTCAGTGAAGTGTTAGGCGCATGCACATGGCTGTCCATTTAAGGGGACATGGCATCCTAGCCAACATCCTCTACCTGAAGCACCATGTTTTATACATCACCTCATAGTTCAAACAAAAGGAAAAAGAAAACAATAAAAAAAAAGAAAAGAAAAGGGAAACAAGCTAGAACATAGCAAAGGTTGAATGCTGTCTGGGCCTTGTTTAAATGGACTGAGAGTTAGATGAGCAGTGAATGTGAAATACCTGAAGGTGCTGAATGCCTACATTTATGTGCACTCCGGTCTTCCAGATTAGCATTAAAGGTAGCTGTAAAAGCGCTTCTGTAAGCACTTACACAAAAAGGGAGGAGAGCGTGGAACCTGGACATTTCGATCTCTTTGCAAGCCAGAGAGTGACGTCTTAATCGTCTGGCAGCTCGGAAATTGCTGCCGTGGCAACCAAATGGAAATGGGGGATGATAATGTATTCATGGTGGTGGCGACCCGGGGGCTGCGGAACGTGCTCTCTGGGGACAGCACTTTACCTAAAGCCAGACGTGTCTGGGCAAAATCTCCACACAAGTGTTGAATACTTACACGAAAGAAAGTGAAGGGAGAGGTAAGCAGAGAGATGGTAGATACTGTACAGTAAAAGAAAAAAGAGTGGTAAGAAGACAATTGAAGAGAGGTTAAGATTTTATGAAGAGAGTAGAGTAGCAAATGGTACCTTTAAGGCAACAGAAGGTGAGGACTTTGATTGAGCTAATAAGGATTACAAAATCCTTGAAGTAAAACCAAACACCAGTTTTGCTCATAGTTAAGATCGTACTACAGCTTCCTATTTGATTACAAAACCAAAAATCCAACCAAGATTCTTCACTCGGTGAGATCAGAGTGGTTTCAATATAAAAAGAAAGGTCAAACAGGTAGGGATACGGATCAAGCAGTTCTTCCTAATGATCTCCTTCAATTGCAGACCTTCTAGTGCTGTACAAAACAAAGCACAATGCCAGGCAGCTTGCCAGAGAAATGTCCTCAAGCGCTCTAGTGCCCTCATCTCCTTTTATTCCAGAAGACAGTCGATACGAACACAGTGCAAGAGATAAAGTCTCCAGAATGTGGGGGGAGTTTGTGAAAATAACTCTCACCCTTGAACCCCAGATGTGGTGCTAGAGATACTTGACGATGGCTTGCGATAGAGTCTGCATGCTAAAGCAACCTCGAACTTCGTCTTCTCAGAAGTCTCAAACTGTGCTTTACCTGTTCGACAAGCTACCCTGCGTACGCTTGACAGCCTGAGGCAGAAAATCAAGGCCAGCGTGATTTCTCTATTCAGTGGACTGGACATCTGTAGCATTAAGCCATTCTCTAGAGCCCAGTAGACGATATAAGACTATGGTTTAAACAAATTGTGTTGTGACACAGTAAGAGAGTAAAGGAAGGAAAGAGAAAGAGAAGAAAAGAGAGGGCGGGAGCGTGAGAGAGCCGAGGGCATCAACAGTGTGTTCTTGAGTGCAGATGACCCCTGGCCATCCTGAGGCGTGAGCTTTATCCGGCAGACTGAGTAAGCTGCTCTGGCTTGGAACAACTCAGGCCTACATTCCCTCAGGTTGCTTTATCCTCCATTACAGCGGATGAATGACAATCTGCTTTCAAACAGCTATATAGCATACACAAACTTCTCAGGCCATGACCGATGATTGGAAAAAAGACTACGATGTTGCGTGTGTGTACGGTATACAATAATCTTCCAATTAATAAATAAATCTGTACAAAAACCTACTGTCCATCCCATCCAAGGTGTATTCACACCTCGCATGCAATGCTCCCGGGAGAGTCCGAGACAACCATTACCAAGATATGGGTACCAAACTGGCCACAATAAAACCTCAATACTTACATTAGTACTTTACTATAGCTCCTTCCTTTGAATTTTACATCTTCAACATCCCTAAAGTCTGCATCCCAGATAAAAAAAAACCAGGCATGAACAGAATGTTCAGTAGCAAACATGGCCGTTTTACATACCGATGGCCGACCTCTGTCCACCTGCATACAGTATTTACAGGATTGAAAGAGCAGTGCCTGGAGGTAAGAAACAAATTGCATTACCTCGCAAATACATCTCTTTTTCTCTCTCATCCTCTTCCTCTCAAAGTCAAGCACTCACCTTAGTCACATTCCAAACAGCAACTGAGAATTTGGATTGCATCATTGCTGTGTAAATCACATAAACACGATGACTATTGAATTATCTATTCTCTTGACAGAACTGGCGGGTGTTGGTGAGAGCTTTAGGGTTGAAAGATATCTTGGGGGAAAAAAAATGTGTAAATTCAGACCCTATTCACTATATAAGGACACCACTTTGGCCATCCACCATTCTGTACATGCCCCCAAAAAGAGTAATAGACACTACGCAGTGCAAATTTTAAATTTCACAGTCCATCCTAATGGATAGCACCCAAATTCTTCATCCTCGAAGATCCGGAATACCGATAATGTCCATAAGCAATGCTGCATTTTGAACAAGATATCTAACTTTTTACAAAATAAATCACAATAGCCGATTTAGAAGTTAAACTCTATATTAATGTATATGAGAGGTCATTGGGGATTCCACATAAAGTTCGGAACAAACAGTTTATGACAGACTACTCCCCTTTGATTCAGTGGATAATCTGTTCGTTTTCATTCATTCGTTCATTTTTTTTAACGCTTATCCGAACTACCTCGGGTCACAGGGAGCCTGTGCCTATCTCAGGTGTCATCGGGCATCACAGCAGGATACACCCTGGACGGAGTGCCAACCCATCGCAGGGCACACAGACACACTCATTCACTCAAGCAATCACACACTACAGACAATTTTCCAGAGATGCCAATCAACCTACGATGCATGTTTTTGGACCGGGGGAGGAAACCGGAGTACCCGGAGAAAACTCCCGAGGTACGGGGAGAACATGCAAACTCCACACACACAAGGCGGAGGCGGGAATCGAACCCCCAACCCTGGAGGTGTGATGCGAACATGCTAACCACTAAGCCACCGTGCCCTAATCTGTTCTTAATACTGTATATTTTGTACCCAAGAACTGATGCTGTAATCAAAAAAGATATCTTGTGCTCATCCCAGTTATAAGCCGCTGCACATCTGAACATCGCTTTAATATACATTGACTCTTTGCCTCTACAGCATGTAGAAGAGTAATGATTTATAATCTCACTATCTGGTGTCACACAGAAGAAGATTCCTTCCAGTGTCTCTTCCTCTTCCTGTATTTTTTTTTCAGAGAGCTTTTCTTGCCATTTGCTTCCCTAGTAGGGATCTAATTATACATCCAGATTTCTGTAAAGCTTCTAAGGGCCTTTTTGCACCTTTTTACACTTACTCGTGTGTTTTCTCTGATACGATAGCTATCTGATTTGTTAAAACTGTTCCATCTTTCTACTCCCGCCCAAAATGCAAATATATTTTACCTCATTTCCGGGGTAATTGAAATGGAACACTCTTTGGTTTATGCGGTTTTCAGAGTGCGATCAAAAAGAAGACGGAAAAACTCGTTACGACGGTTATGCTACAAAAAACGGCATTTACATTTATTTGTTTCTGGCGCGATACACGACTCGTGAGTCACTTGCGAGTGACATACTTCCGTTTGGGAGGAGTATAGCGCTGACGTATGTGGCTTGAACAACCACATGCATTTACACCTGTACAGTTTCATCTGAAAAGCGCCCCAGAACACCTCCTGAAGGGGTTTGAGCGATCGGATTTATATCCGTCTCAAAACCGTTTCGGAGGGCATTTAGACCTTGTCTTTTTACCATTGGATAGCACAGAAAACCCAGGAAGTGACCAGGTGTAAAACCCCCCTATAGTTTACTGCTAAAGGAACTATGCAAAACTTTTATTAAATTGGACTCGTCTGATTCTCCATTGAGGTAAGGTGCCTTTTTGAGCACATTCAAAAATCTAAAAATATGGTTCCTCGAGGCTTCTTTGTCTATTGCTACCTAAAGGTGTTGTATCTTGGATCTTCAGTGATATGGAAGCCATCTGTAACATAGTTCTAGACAGAATCCTTAGGGGTTCCCAACAAAGCCTCAGTCCAAATAACTCTTTTGTATTCTAGATGTTACCTTTACTCTTAGTGTAGAATGCTAATATGCAAAATCAAGTCTATTTTTCCATACCTTAGATTGACACTCACCCAATTTAAGGTGACAGCCTTTATCGATAACATTAAAGCTTTAAGTTGTCTAGACACAGCCGATTGGAAGAGTTGAATTACAGCTTAATCAGGGGCTTTAATTGATCTGCAAAGTGCTGAGTCATTAAGCTAGCCCGCTAAGCCTACTAAGACCAGGGTCTTCTCTCTCAGAAGCCTTGTAGTGTTGAGATCATCTTAAGTGGGTAAGGGAATGTTTTGAGTACTGCTTTCTCTACCATCTCCATGATCTTTGCTAAGCTGCATTTGGGAACAGGACTCATAAGCAAGCAGTAATGATCCCCAAAGAACAAAAGAAACAGAAGATGAGATATATCATTCATCCTAAAGAGTTAGCAGCCGAAGTGGACTGGGTTTGACATTTGCGCATGCATTTTGCACAGAATGCTATTTGTTCTGCTCCCACTCCCTGCAAAACTGAAAGCCCGAATCCATGTCAATAGATTTGCTTATGAAGATTAATGAGTTTGAGGGTGGTGTAGGAATCAAGTCACGTACAAGAGTAGGGGCCAATGACATCACGCAAACGATCAGGGGCTTGAAAGCAAATAAACCGAAACATCCCAATTTCGCGTTCACTCGACAAAAGTTGCTAGCATATTAAGACACAAAAACCCTTGATGTTAGTATCACCACCTGGTTTCTCCACCACCCTGAGTGTTAAGCACCCCAGAGCCCTCTGAAGTCTTTCCACAGTGGCGATATGAACCTCCCTCTATCCTGCCTTCCTTTCACCCTCCTCTCTTGCTGGCCAAGACTCCTTCCTGAGAGCTTAGACTGGGAGGAAAAAGGCCACGGGAGAAGCATAAAGCTGTCGCACCGTTCACTCTTTCCACTGCTCTCGCCCTCTAAACTCCCTGTGGCTCCTCACCAGTGGCCAGTTTGGCAGCCAGGAGCTCAGAGACACTGGGGAGGAAGAAATGTGCGGTATATTTCCACACACTGACGTAAGACAGCTGGCGCTGTAGGCCACAATAACTGAGGTGGACCTTTGTTCAGAAGAGAGCTTGTTTTAGGAAGGAAAGTAAGATGTGAAAAGTAGTTCAGACGGGTTGCTATGTTAAATAAATGACGCTACCAAACTGGGAAAGACTTTTTTGTATCTCTACAAAAGTTAGTCAACCAATCAAAATTACCGATATAGAAAAATGAGTGTTTTATTTCTCAGACCACAGAAATTCACCAACAATTTGTTTTGTATATTTGTAGTATGACACCTTTAATTTTTGTCTAATTTCATTTATAGCATTTGGTAGACGCCTTTATCCAGAGCGACTTACAATTATCTTATTTATACAGCTGAGCAATTGAGGGTTAAGGGCCTTGCTCAGGGGCCAAGAGTGGCAGCATGGATGCCCTGGGATTCAAACTCACAACCTTCTGATCAGTAGTACAACACCTTAAACAATTAGTTACATTTAATTATGTGGAAGACCACAAACCGTTAGCTAGTTAGCTAGTTAGATAGTAGATCCCAGACATATAACTATGTCATATAACTAACTTAATAAAAAACATAAAGTCTGTTACAAAATGCTGACATCGGAGACTCCTTCCAAAAATGTGAAATTAACATCTCATAAAAGTAAATAAAATTGTATTTTTATTTATATTTTAAAATTAAGATGTATTTTAAGTTTCTTAGTTAATGCTTGCAAAGCAACATTCTTACTATACTGCATACTCTTCCGGACAAAGATTCGGTGCGTAACTTGTCCCGCAGCTTTTGTCCTAGACCCATGAATGAGGTGTCAAATTGACCGGCTCATTGAGGAGAGGTGTGCTATTACTTTTCTAAGCGAGCCGAGTACCGGTACTTCCGGTACCGGGTCTCAAAGTGGCCTTTTTTCCCATAGACTCCCATTATAAATTTTGGAGGTTTATAACTCGGCAAGCTTTCGAAATATCTACACCAAACTCGGCCAGCTCCTTTAGGGTGATACTCTGAACAAAGGTTTAAATCGGTGTACCGACTTGCCTTTCGGTTGTATGCGAAATCATATGCAAAATCAAAAAACTTATTTACAACAGGGACATGTGACATATCAAAACACTCAGAACAATGAGGGGACCTTCCTCACATGTAATTTGATGAAGTCACGTGACGTCACGTGATTTCACGTGAAAATAAAAAAATTGCACAGCATGGACATGTGACATATCAAAACACTCAGCACAATGAAGGGAACTTGCCACGTGCAAGCACCATTCACATTTTCTTCAGGAAATGTACGTTCTAGTTTTGAACGTTGTAATGCATAAACAATATATTAATCGCATATAATAACATCATGATGCTGTTGCTTACTGTAACAACTTGATAAGTTAATAGTGGGATGTTAGAAACTATTCACAATGCAACAGACCTCTTATTTTTATTTATTTCTTTTATTAAAGAAGCCTGGTAGCAAAAATGTCCCTGAACTTATATTTACTCATATGTGTGTCTATTAAAAAAAAAAAAAAAAAACCCATTATTTTGTCTGGGAATGGTTAGCAACTCTTTAGCAAGCATAACATAAGCACTGTGTATCATAATAATGCTTTCAAGTATCACGATATATTATGTCTCCAAGCCCTAGGATACAGACAACCTAACATGTCACGGTAAAGGCTTGCGATGGATTTCTTTGATCATCAGATAACTGTGGTACGAATCTCCATTTTCAGCAGTCTCTTAAATCCTGAAACAATGTACCAATCAAACCAAAACAACGCTTCTGTTTCATTATTTCATCTTTGTTTTCAATTATTGCATCCTAAAATCCCTCAGCTCACTCTTTCATCTGAAAAAAAAAAAAAAAACCTGCTCTGTTGCTCTGCGCTAAAAGCTACATGAATTAATAGAGATCTCTGCATCAAGGAGCGAGTATTTAAATCCACGAGACGGCGTGTGTTGTGCTGGAGAGTGCACTCAGGACTGGAGCAGTCTCCACACACACACACACACACACACACACACACACACACACACAAACACACACACACATTATCTTGAGAGAGCAGCACACCCCTGAAAAGCTCTTTGGCATTTGATATGCTAATAGCGATTCGCAATTACGTGGCATGTGTTTGATTATGTTTCACACTTTGTGTGATTATTTATTAATTCAAGCCGGGGCAACAAAGCAAGGCAGTCGGTTGTAGCAAGCGTGCGACACACCTGTTAGAGCTTGTTGCTATCAAAAGAAAGCAAACATGATTACCGAATATGATACTAAATTAAACATGTTTTCTTTTCTTTCTTTCTTTTTTTTTCAGGCTCCCCCATACAGAAGAAATGGAGGATTTCCTTATAGCATTTGAACAGGAATTAAAATCAGATATCTTTCCATACATAAAGATGAATATAACTAATAACCATTCAACCGACCAAACGAGTAAAGATACAAATAATCAATAAAAGGTATGCTCAAAACTCCAACGTCAAAATTACACCTCTTGGTGGAAACAGTTGTAATAAATCTACTTGGAGGTATCAAAAACCTCACTCACTAAAGTTTCTGCGATGTTAAATCAATCAGGAATGATCCAGCCCTAATCCTGCCCTCGCTCTAGACAACAGCCTCATCATTCGATAAACGTCTCACACACGCATGCCTACATACACACACACACAACTAGGAAAAAAATCATTTGACTGCAATAAAAACCGGGTGAGAACATGATAGAGTGTAGTAGAGGCTCAGTATACCTTCACACACACACACACACACACACACACACACACACAAACACATGCTACCTGCATTCCAAAAAGGCCTATGTCCTTTATCCAGCCCTCCTTCTTTCTCTCATTTGAACATCTGACATTAACATCATTATTAAAAGCTTAAATGGGAACCAGGCGCATGCAAGTACAGTAGGTACGCCGTTGACTCTGTGCCTGGTGTGTGGACAAAACTACAGCCGTCTTTATCGACTCACGCACATCCGCTCCATTTACTAATTCCCTGTAAGGTGGTAGGGGTGTATGTGGTGGTGATGGTGGAGCAGGAGCAAAATTTCACCACTGAAAAGGTTGTACATCATTATATAAAAAGGAACAAAAACTGTGTTGAAGTTAATTCTTAAACGTCACATAACAGTCACAAACAATGGGATCACAAATATTTTAAATGTGGACAGATCTCTGTAGTATTTCTTATTACAATTATAAATCAAATAGAAAATCTTTTCAAACATTAATTTTTTTATTCTATTGTCAGATTTATTTGTAAAAAAAAGGGAATAAAAAAAATTAAAATATAAAAAAAATTTAAAAAAAAAGTGGAAAAAGTAGAAAAATATAGAAACAATTAAATATTCTCATATTTGCTTTAAACCATATGGAAAAAAATATGTAGTTTTTCTTTAAAAAAAAAACTGTAAAAAAAATTTTTTTTCTTATGTTTCAAAGCAATTATAAGATTTTATTTTTACAGTAGAATTGAAACATATTTGAACAATTTGAACCGTATATTTTAGTTTGTTTTTTTTTTTAACATAAAAATGTTTATAACAGCTCAAAAAAATGTATCTTTATGTCTTAAATAATGCATCGTGCCAAATGACCTTTAACTTTCATTAACGTCAAACTTTTCATTTTATTTTTAAATGTTTATAGGGAATAAAGCAAAAGTAGCTGGAATTTAGAGTTAGTGTTATTCTGACACTCTGGAAAGCAAAATGTAATAAATATTTTCTAATATCTAATAAAGCTAGTCTTTACCATATATAATAGCAAGGAAATGATAGACAAATTAATCGTTTCATTTATATAGTGTTCACTCACTAGTGATCCGTTATGTTTTGTGTGTTGTTTATGTCTCTGAAGATGTTATGTCTCTAGTTCTTGGTCTGTTGCTTTTAGCTACGAACAGGACGTCTTAAATCGTGAATCTATTTCAGCATTTAATGCTGTTAAAATTCGC